>NC_058106.1:24551010-24851010 GCF_914725855.1 Thunnus albacares
GCAAAAGAGTGTCTAAGAAACAAGGGTGCTGTGGATCGCAGCTGTGCCCATCGGAGTAGACAGCTCATCCCGCTAAATGCAGCTTCCTCACAGAGTGTCCCTGCCAGAGTAGCGTCTACACTTGTCTTGTTGCTCTGTTAAATGGAGAAGACAGCGCAGTAAGACTCATGGTTCTTTACCGCTCCTTAACTAAAGGCAGGATGCACCGATACGATCAGGAATAAGAAGTCACTTGGGAGGAAGAGAAAAACTAAAAAGGTCACAAGTTTGTAGTTTTTAAGGCAAATATTTTTACTGTTTCGCACGCATGATTACATAAGAGCTCTCTGCAGTCAAGCTGAAATAAAACAGAATGGATACCTCTGTCTACGTTATGAATTATAAATTAGTTTGGACTGTGATAAAAGAAATTTAAAGGCCGATTTTTTTTTCAGTCTTGCTTCAAACATTTCAGGTTTATACTAAAAGATTTGTCTTTCTACTTCAATGTTTTTGATGGTTTCTAGAATTTCACAAGGTATTATTACAGTTTTTTGGAGGATTGAATTGAAAATTGAAAAAAGTATTGAATCCAGTCAATTATACCTCTTACTATTGAGGTATGTTTTAAATTCACAAAATACCTTTATAACCTGCACTAACTGATTTTTTTAAACCATTTTTCGGGGCAGAGGAAACAAGCTGTAAGCACAACACTGACATATTATCTGCTTTTAAGTTGTGGTGAACAGATGTGTATTTACTCCTCCAGCAGATACGGAACAACATTAGCATTAATTTGTATTTCTGGCAGTCCCTCTTCCTTAAGCTCTGTTTTGGTTTCCACCAACTCTTGAGAAAAATATCGGTCTCTTTACCTGCTAAATGCACCACTATGTTCACCTCTTCATCGCGAACTTTGTGTATCTGCTGTTTGGTTCTGGATAGGTAATGTACTGTGAGTTAGATTAGATTAGATTAGATGTTCTTTATTGTCCACAAGGGAAATTCATTTTGTTCAGGTCATAACCATACTAACAGACAAGACAATAAATAGATAAAAGTAAATGACATCACAGTAAAAAAAAGACACCATAGTAAAAGACAAAATGCCTGTGTGGAGGCACAACATGGCCAATTTATCCAGGTGGAGGGGGCAAGGGTTTTTAGAGCTTTTTGTTTTTAATGAAAACAGTGCCTGCTACAGATGAAACAACACTGATGAGAGCAAACCAAAACAGTAAAGTTGAGAGCTGGGAAACCAAAAAATGAGCTGAAAGACACTAAAACACTGTGTAGAGCTGAAGGGAACTGCAGAGTCAGGTTATAATTATCTGTTGGTTTGTCCCTATAGGGCACGTTTCACATACACCGTCATTTGATTCCATTGCTCATGAAAAGATATGAAAATGTCAATTTTAGCAGCTTTAGGGATGATGAAAATATATTAAAACAATAGTGATAAAAAGATACTATACTGGTTATATGTACAGCGGACCTGTGCGGCAACAAATGGGCTTCATAATAGTTTTCTACCTTCTTACCTAATAGCACTTGCTCAATTTCCTCAGTCTCCTCCACAGCTACGGGTTTCAGCAGAAGGGCGAAAAAGACAGCAACCCCTATCACCTTTTAACAAAAGCAAACCATGGAATATGTTTGAGAAATGATTATAATGATACACAGAAATATAAAAGCTGAAACAAAAATATTTTAAGCTGATCGTATGATTCTGCTGGAAGCAAATGATTTTATTCTACAAACAGCACAGTTTTCAGACTGATCACTAAATTAAATGTTTTTTTTTAGGAAGAATATGTTGATACAGTAGAGGTTTTTTCCATCTTGACCCACCTTGAGAGGCTGCAGTATAAAGATGCTCTGGAAGAGGGAGAGGCCCAGAGATATGACCCACTTGATGGACTTTTCTTTGCCGTACTGAAAGCCATACAACAAGGTGAAGAAAGTGGACACCCCACTGATGGACAGCAACAGGAACCAGCCCAGGAACACACACCACCAGGGCAGCCAGCAGCCCGCTGACCTCTTCTTCTTCTTCTTCACGGGGGGTGGGCTGGGCCAAGAGAGAAGCGAGGAATGAGAGGAAAAGAAGGACAGAGGACGACACATGAGATATTCTGGTTAAATGAAACTAGTGATATTTCCCCCCTGTGCAGATTATTTGTGCTGACCAGTAGGCCAAGTGGCAGCTGAAGACCATCTCAGCCTTGCGAACCAGCAGGTTGGTGATGTTGAGGGCCTGCTGGTACTCCTGTGGACTCGGGAGGCTCCTTCCATCCAATTTCTCCAGACACATCAGGAGGTGACAGAGACCAGCTAGGAGGAACTTGCTGCAGTACACCCAGTGGGGGTCACTCTCAGTCTCACCTTTGACAGAAACACATATACAACTATTTTATAATCAATTAATCATTTCAGTCTTTTTTCAAGCAAAAATACCAAAAATTCACTGGTTCCAGGTTATTAAATGTGTGAAACCGCTGTGTCTACTTGACCTTATATTATAGTAAATTTAATAAATTTGTGTTTTGGACTGTTGGACAAATCGAGAATATGGTCCACATATCGATATATCGACCAATCGATAATGAAAATAATCATTAGTTGCATCCCTATATCATATATTTTCCTTATTGTCAACAAATTTCATGACGATATAAATCAACAATGAACTGATCCTACTAAATGTATTTCCTGTGTATTGAATGCCTCATATTGATTATTCCTCTGTGCCATAGGCCTCCACTGTTGTCCAAAAATTATTAAAAACACACCAGTGAGTCAATCATTTCACTAGGTGACATGTTGCTTGATTAAGATGAACACAGGCACTTAAGTTTATTTTAGGATCTCACATAAATTGTCCTGCTGTCCTGACTGGTGCACCAGATGTGCAGCTGAAAGAAGTCCCCAACAAATGCATTATTTGTTTGAGTAACGTTTGCCAAAAATACAGTGCCCAGCTGTTTTACAAAATTAGTAATGTGTATATTTGCAATCTATTTTTACAGATCTATATATGGGTTTGGGGATGAGAGCAACAGACAGGCTGGGAAAGTTGGAAAGTACTGAGAGATGGACAAACACTTAGTTGTTTTTGGTCTTTTCATGGGAGTTGTTGACAAAAACAATATAACCAGCCCATGCAAATTCATTTTGGTTGTATGTAATTTTCTTATCTTGACTTTAAAATAGAAAACCTGCTGTAAAACCATTTTTTTATTTCAAAAGGAGGACTGATTCTCTGGCTGAATGCAGTGGCCTTCTCATAGGCTATGGAAGTGTTTTACTGGGTTACATAATGCTCTTAACATTGATCAAAACGACCTTGCATAAGCTGGATGAATTCATGCACTCTGTCCAAGGCAGTGTAGAGGTCAGTGGTGGACTCCAGCCTGTGTGTCTCTGACATCTTGTTCCTCTGACTTCTGCTCACCAAAGAAATCACCTCCTCTGTATCCTATGGTAGGATTTACAACAAATAGCAAATGCTAAGTGTACTGTATACTACTTGAACAAATACACACAAAAAAGGTAGGAGTACACGTAACACAGTTAGTAATCAGCAGGAGTCAGAGCCACACAGACACAACACAACATAATCTGAACTCAAAAATGTATTTGTGCACTCATAAGGTCAGTGATGAGGCACGTATTCATCAGAGCATTGCACAAAAGGAGTCACACAAAAAAGTGCTAATCACACTCTCACACTCATTGAGATCAGATAATACAAAACACACCTTTAGAATGGTTGGTATGGTAACTGCTTGGGGTCTCAAGTTATCCTCAGAGTCGGCTTTTTGTGATTTTGAAATGATGCGGGGTCTGATGCTTCGGAAGATGGTGATGATGAGGATGTTGATTGGGAACATGAGAAGACCACTCTCGACCCCCACCATGACGTCCTGCCAGGTGATTTTCAATGAACCTGGATAGATATGAAAACAAGGACACAGTGTTGGTGATACAAAAACAACAGCAGTGTTAGTTTAGAGCTGCAGTTGAAGACATAGCAGTGAACATCATCTACACTGTAGACGCAAGAAAGGCAATTACTCACCTGCACCACCTGCAGGAAAGGAGCTTTACAGCTACAGATTGTTTTTATATAGTTGCAGTTTGTGCATTAAGTGCAATAAGCCATGTGCTGATAACTGAAAAAAGTAATAAACGTAATTTAAAGGATAAGTTCACATTTTTTCGAGTCTGTCTTAAAACAACAGTCAGGTGCCCAAATGAACACTGAAAGAGGTTTTCCTCGCTGTAATCATTTCTCCTGTTCATACTGGCTATTAAAAGTGCTCAAGTGTTGGGGACCAAAATCCACAGTGTGTCCACACAGTTATTTTGTGCAAAAATGTATTTAAAAGTTGATCTGAAGCTTATATGAGGCTTCAGCAGTCTGAGTTAGTCATATCAATGGATATCTGCCACATTATAGTCTCTTTAGTATCAAATTTCCTCTTTGTGTTTCCTTGTTGAGCTGCGGTGAAATTATAGTAACAAAAAAAGGGACTTTGGCACTAAAAAGAATGTAATGTTGAAAGATATTTATAATATATAAATATTATATATTATATTATAATTAATATAATAATATAATATTATAATTTATAGCTTCAGATAAATGTTTAAATGCATTTTTGTACAGAAGTAGGGCTGTGGATTTTGTCCTCCATCACTTGTAATTGCATTATGAAGGGATCTTCTAATGGACAGTATGAACAGGAGGAACGATTATGGCAAGAAAAACATATTTCAATGTTCATTTGTGTACTTGACTGTTGTTTTAAGACAGACTTAAAAATTTGTGAACCCGTCCTTTAAGATCCTTCAAGGTTATATGTGTTTATAGAAAGACAGTGTTCATTTATTGTTGAAATTTAGGAAACAGCTTTGGTAACTTGCAATACCCATTTCCTGTCTCTCTCCACTTTCAGCAGTTGAATAAAAGCAAAAAATACTCTAAAAATAATCTTTAAAAAATGTAAAAAGAAAATAATTAATTCACAATATCTTTAAAAGTTACATTTTGTATTTTTCAGACACACCCTGAATTGTATTCCTATTTTAGTGCGACTTATTTGCAATTTCTTTATTGTAGCTAACACGTCAAACAAATCTCAAACACACCCACACGTAAAGAATAGTACAGCTGTAACACTCATGCCTGTGTTAGCGTTTTGAACTTACTGCAACTCTTACTTTTTTGCCTGTATGTAAACATATATTACTTTTCTTTCCTATAGGTGGTTTATCATGTGCAGATCTGGTCTGAGAATGAATGAACAACTCCCTCTTGTGGAGAATCTGCTGAATGTGAATGGGTGAGTTTGTGAGATAAAACCCAGCTGAATGAGATGCTTCTTATCAACACAGATACACATACTGCTGACGCTGGAGAGTTGCTGATTACATACACCCACACATATTCATACATATGCTGTAAGAACAATGTTGCAAAAGTGCAAAAATTAGTGATGGGACTAGTATGGCTTTTCAACACCCAAGCAAAGCCTTGTAAAGGTGGCTCAACTCTTCCATCCAACATATTCTATTCATTCATTGCTGCCAGGCTATGCTGAGACCTCCATAGCTGAACATGCGTTTGGTCGTGTGTCCGCGTGTTAATCCAATCATGTGTTGTTACCACGGTACCTTGAGAGCTGGTTGTGTTGTGAATTCAAATAAATGTCGAAAAGATACCTTATGAGCCTGCCGTAAAGCTTAGACTTCCGTCTTTTCAGCAGTCGATATGTGTTACAACAAAGCAAAAGGCATTTCTGGCAGTTGGCTAGGCTACAAACAAGGCTTACCTAGTCTGTTGCAGGCCACATTTTGGCATCGGTCGTGACTCAAAAACTGATATCCATAGAAAAGTTTGGTCTCATCTTGAAACAAAGCATCTGCTGATTAATTACATTCCTGATATGTTATGATCCACTAAAATAAGTCACGATACGAGATTAATAAATCCACGTTTTTGTTATCCTCACCGCCATCTTGACTATATACACCTGATGGAGATCTGTACTCTTCTAGTTCCAAATGTTTCAGTTGTACATGTGGAGGCAGAAGTATTGGAGATAAAACAACATGCCAAGAGACAAGACAGCCAATTAACTCAAATTATACCTTTCACCTCAGCTCACATATCGGCTCCAACTATTTGACCTTTCATCCTAAACTTTTAGACTCCAATAACAGAGTCACTGAAAACCTCTCATTATATCACAATTAAGATATTTGTTTGTTTTTCCCTACAAAAGGATTGTTCACCAGTCAGTTTGTGTTTTCTGTAGGCTACATACTTATCATATGACCTATAACCAACAACAACATTGATGAAATTAATATAAGGCATAGTTTTCCCTCTTTAATTAAATGTTACGCTTCAGGTCAGAAAGCTAAGAAACAGCCAAAATAATATAAAAAACATTAATTCACCAAAGGAGAAGAGTACTGGCGAGTTCTCATCTGTGGGAATGTTCCAAAAGGCGATATTGATGGCCATGGTACAGAGGAGCAGGCTCATGCAGCAAGAGACTCTCTGGGCACGTGTGAACGGACTCCTTGAGGGGGGATCCACTATGGACACCCAGATGTGTTCATCCCTGAAGCCAGTCGATGTTCTGCTCTGGAAAATATTCCTGACAGAAAGAGGCAAAAACCCATAATGACACTAACCACTACACGTGACTTTCCTATGAACATTTTTCAGAGCGGAGATAGTATATTTCAATCTGTGTAAAATGGTCCACTTCTGACCTGAAGCTGGCAATCTCGTTGTTCTTTGCAGCATTGAAAGTTTTCTTGGTCATGCCGTCTCCGCGGTCAGCGCTCAGCCAGCATTGACAGAGGAAGTGAAAAACGTGTCTTGTTTGGAGGTCCTGTATGGTCACCTTGTTTATATACCTTTATACAAGAGAAATTCATAATTTACATTTACCGTATGGATACTTCCATGTGGAAAATGAAAATGTTCGACAATATCAACAGATTTTTTGGGAGCACCAATTAAACACATTATGAACTTTGTGTATTTTTCTTCGAAGTTTCTAATCACCGATTTTACGCAGAGATTTCTTGCCTGTGGCCAAAGGCGATACTAAGAATGTGTAAGTGTTGTGTAACGAACCATGATATATAAATTATATCACAAGTAGAGATAGCATCAAACTAGTGTCTTACTGGAAGCTCTGAATTTTGCTTAAAGCATTTTGTGTGTGTGATTCTTTATGACCGCTCTACTCTCCATCAAAGTATGTGTGTATGGACCTGTAAAGTATGCTCAAAGTGTTATTTAATGAGAAGTGATAACAAGGTAGTGCTAAACTATGAGGCGGGCCTGACATTTTGAAGTGTGACTGTGAAGAAGCCAGCAAGCAGTCTGGCAGAGAGGCAATAAATGCTACCTGCACACATCTCTAACAACCATGTTTACAGATTTACACTGACATCCACCAATTATCCACATGTTCAGTGTGGAGCTGAATTAATTTAAGCATAAAACACCACACCACCAGTGTAAATATCTCACTTCAACAACCTAAAACATGACACAAAGCTGTATCAAGTCAGCTTCAATTATATTAGTTTAATAATAAATCTTCAAATAGCTTCCATGAACTACTTTTTTTATTTTTATGGGAAACACTGTGCCGTGATGTGGCATAGTGTTACATATGTTGAGTACTTGACTCTAGTACCATGAGGGATGACCTCCGGAGTTGTCGTGCTGCAGCCTGAGGTTTCGCACTTCACCCAGTGGGAAGGGTGTGGCCAACAGGAACATATCGACAGCTCCTCTCTCAAACACAGGCTTTTCAGGGTCTGTGAGGTTGTGTGTGTCGCTCTCTCCCTCAGAGCCAATCAGCTTCACTGTGACCTACAGGAGAGCACAACAGCACTGGGTTCACATATCAGCATCATGGACTCAGACATGTCTACAATATATTTAGTATTCTGGATTAATCTGTGTTTTTCATACTTTCTGAGCTGGTTTGAGTTAATTTCAGAATCTTACCTTGCATGATCACGGGTAATCCATCTCTGTAAACATTTTTCTATTTTATGTTGTCAAAGTTACATGATCATTGTGTGATAACACAGTTGAGGAAAGCATATTAATTTTAATATTCTTTAAGGCTGATGCATTCAAGTGTTGGATGGGAGTTCTAATACCCAAGACTTGTGAGTTGGTGGCTGAAAAGCAACAATTTTAAGTAAAGAAACAATCAAATGTGTCTGTCTGAATGCAGTAAAATTCAAAAATTAATTTTTAAATTTTTTAGGGCTTCACATGAGCAAAGATTTTAAAACAATCCCTGCTTTCAACTCGATGACGGGAAGCAATGATGTTAAGATCATTAGATATGTTGACATCAAAATGTTCTACAACTAAAGCAAGTGCCAAGTATCTAAAAGTAGATTTTTATACTGTAACCACTGGCTGCTTGGAAGGTAGGACAAATGCAATGATCAACAATACCTTAAGTATTAATTCAAAGTATACACAATTTGTAGTTAATATACTGAAACATGCAAGCCAAGACACACAATACCTTCAATAAAAGGTTTTTTATGTGTTATTTCATTTCACTGTCATAACCGAACAATCATCAGTGTATCAATGAAAGAAGACTCTTACATTGGCACTAGTCCCGGCATTCTTACGATGGCCAGTTTGGACACTGATCAGGTAGTTGTACTGAGCACCTGGATGGTTGTCCTCCAGCAGAGTCATCTTCCTCTGATAGTTCAACATAAAACATTGTGGTGCATAAATATGAATGTGTTGGCAGAAATGGCTTTATTTGTGCATTGGAATGAACATGAAGAGGTTAGTTTCTAAATTCAATATACACCATTTAGCCTTCACATACTGTTTTTTCTCATTTCTAAACCACAAATTATCCACGAATACCTCATCAGTCATTTATAAATGTGTGATTAATCCTTAATGAAGCTTTCAGAGAGCAGGTTTTACACTTTTTGTTTATGGAGAAAAAACATTTACAATCACACTATATGATGGTCCGATGTCACGTAAAACTGGAGAACGGTGAACTATATCATATGTGAAAAATGCAAGATTTGTATCAAATTATGTGCATCAGCTGCACAAAAAATGTTTTTGAAAAGTTGAAATATTTCCATGTTTGCATATTCTGGGTCACATTAGGAGAATTCATCAAATTTCAGGCTAAAAGAAAAAAGTGGTCAAATCTGACCCTGAACAACATGTAAGGGTTAAAAAATAGCAGGTGTAGTGTCTATGGTTTTTAAAAATATGACTTGATGACTTGATAGTTTCATTGCATTCTGGATGTAAACCTCACATAATATTAAAGACCTCTTTATTACTTCTGTAGTGACTCACCTTGGAGCGTGACCTGCGGTCGGCATAGCAGGCCCACAGCAGAGTGACCAGGTAGAGGCCGAAGAAAGCACACAGCAGCGCCAGCACCACATAATTGCGAGACACTGTCGCAAACAACTCTGCTGTGCGACTTATGTCCACGTAGTTCGGCATCACAAAGAGGGAACTCCCAAAGAGAGTGAGGTGGTTACACAGACATTGTGTTTGCTCTGGAGTACTTTTCTCACCCACCTGAGACAAAATCATATACGAAAGTACTGGTGTTATTCGAAGAAATTACGGTACAGTACAAGATTGGCTTTGTCCCGGTGGAAATTCACCTGACAGCCATCAGTGCTCCATGTCTGCCTCCCTTTGTGCCAGTACAAGCACTTGCTCATAAAAGATGTGGTCGTCAGTGTCAGGCCTGGCTCCCATGTGGAATTGAAGAGTCTAGTGTCGACATACCAGACCCCAGGAGTCTGCTGCAACATCTCTGGGGTTATCATCCAACGGTAGCCTCCTGTTGCAAAAAGCAGCCAACATAATTGCTATTCTAATAACCAATTTAAATAAAAAAATAAATACATTGTCTTTTTGAGTAATTAATACACAAGGGGGCACATAGGTACATGTAAGGCAAACCATTCAAATTGAGTGTGTCTGTACTTGTTTTAAGGATACATCATGTTGCTCTTAGTGCCTACCTGGATCGGGATGGTGCTACAGAGGGTTACACTGGATTCATAAGATATAATCAATAAAATTGATGAGGACAGGTTAGGGTATGCAGTAATAGATCAATACCTGTTTGGCTCAGGATGGTTGTGTTTCTAACATAGGTAGAATTAGGAGGTGACCCTTGCGACAACATAACAACCAATGACACATTTTCACTGGGCTCCGCGCTGAAGAAGATGGTCACGTTAGGGTCCGAGACATTGATTGTGGTCAGCGCTTTTGTGTTTTTCTCCAAGACAACGGTACTATTTATCAGTGACGCATTTGGATGAGGCATGAAGATCTGGAGAAACCGGAGAAAGCAAGTTACTATTATTACTATTAAAATATATACTGTATGTTAATTTAGCAGATACATAGCCCCGAATCATATGTTACGTCATGCCAAAGATTTTGCATTGCAGATTAAGAAGAGGTATTTCTCCTCTAGATGATGAAGTTGGAAGATTGAAAAAGATCCAGAAAGAAAACAGATTGTGGGAGCTATGTAGATTCTGTACTATAAATAATACCTTAATACAATTTTCATGTTATGGCTCAAAAAAAAAACGGCTGAAATATTTGGATGTAAAGATCAACATTTGAATACTTGTTTAATTTTTTATGATTTAAGGTTGTTTAAAAACAGCAAAAACATTGCTTTCAAAAGTGTGGAAAAGAAGGCAAATGGACGATTTAATTAGCCTTTTCTCTTATTTTTTCTAGTAGATCATGATTACATTTAGAAAAGTAAGGTTGCTCCAAAGAAACTGGAACAATGCTTCAGTTGTTTTTTGGAGTAACCTTCCTCTTATGTGTGTTAGTTCTCCTCTACTTTGCTCCATGTGAACTGTGCATATTTGTATGCATTAAAAAAAAAAATGAAAAATTGTTCTTCTTTTTCTCCGTGTTGTTGTTGTTCTTCTTCTCTTAGTAATATATTTATCACCCTTTCTCATCATTTTGGAACAGCCAATTCTTGTGTTTTGTGGTCCTTGTCACTACTCACTCCACTGTTTATCTAGGGAGCTCATAATGAACTAAGTGCTCTGATAAACACGGTGTCACTAGCTGTTGCTTTTCACATGCCATTGAGGAGCATCACACTCTAGCGTTGAATTATTTGATAATAACGCACAATGATTTTGTCCCTTACAAATGCCACCTACACTTTCCCTCTGTTTGCCACCAATACTGAAAAACATGAGGTCACATGTTTTTAATGTTATCGCTCTAATGCTACAAAACCTGGTGTGCACGTTCATGAGCAGTATGTCTCATCACCGCTGTACCTCTATCATCTCTGTCAGGTTTTCCAACCTGATGTCTGAGACTCCATCACTGAGTAAAAGGCTGCAAACAGTTCCTGAGATGTTGTCATCAGACAGATGGGGATTCCCTGAGAACGTGGCCATCTTAGAAGGAGAAAAACTCAAATGTAAAAAGGCTGTTGGTGACAACAAAGACACAAAAACTTAGACATACACATGATTGTGACACACACAGACCTGAGTGATGATTGTGCTGTAACGTCCAAGCTGAGGCTTGAGTGCTTCATATGAGGGGAGTCTGATGAACTCACCATCTTTTTCTGAACCCAGCACTGCATTGCTGAGGTCAGCAGGTGTATAACTGAGAGGAAATAAATGTGAAAATATTCAGTTTTTACATACATTTTCTGCTATATTATAAGGTTATAAAGGGAATGAAAGATGCAAAGTTATTTGAAGAAATGTCAGGCAATATTCTGAAAGAAAATACTAACCTGCCCTGATAGATATAGCCTGTTGAGTGTTTAATAACAATTCTCTGATTGGTTGCCGAACCCAGCAGCAGAGAAACCATCCGAAAGATCTCAAAGACCTGCTCAAATAAAGACTGAAGGGGAAGAAAATGCAACATCGCCTTATTTTAACAGCCATTATAGTGATGTGATGTCGGTAATATGTATGATTTCTTAAAGCTGAAATACAGGCACACATTTTATTGAACTAACCTTAGGGTTTGGGTTTGTCAGGATATCACATTTTTTCATTGAGAGAAGGAGGATGCCAGAGCCACAGTTGATGATGTGACTGACAGTGTCACTGTTTTGCAACGCAAATGTCGGCGTCAGTTTTTTAGTAGCTTCCAACAAATACTGAATGAATTTGTCCTGTGAGAGAGATAAGCAGACAGAATTTAATTTGCCATGATAAACTTTCAACATAAAAGAGGTGAGTGATGTAATATCCACGGGCTTTCCAATGTACCCACCCTGTTGTCATTTGTCGGCTCCCCTGCTTCTGTTTCCATTCGCAGGAGTTCTTTATCTGCTTCCTGTCTCAGAAAAACAGCATTTTTATACTTTGAAAGGCTAGTTACCACCATTAAATGATTTTTGCAATTTGTGAATCAAATATTGTTGATGCATCTCTCACCAGGAGAAGTTTGTTAATGTCTGTGACGTGCAAAGCCATGGTGTTTACGCTCCTTTTGAGCCCTGAAATCCATTTGAGAAATAAAGATAGACAGCATTACCGTTTGGTTCTTCACTTGCGCTGCTGTTGTTGATGTGACACATTATGTGTGATCTCACTTACGAGATCTGGTTGCGTGACTGGACACTAAATTCTGAAAGGAAAACATGAACAAACATGAAAATTGAGTCTGGATGTTTATATAGCTTGTTACTGACTGAAAGATGCATTTCTTACCTTTGTGTTGGATGAAGGCCACAAATCTTTAAAACAAGAGTGACACTTTTAAAAAAGCATCCTACTGAATGTTACAATTAACTTCACACAGTTGTTATAAATGCAAGAGAAGAGAAGGATGAGGAAAGGAAGGAAAGGAGGAAGGGATGGAAGGGGTTAAAGTTGTGATGAGCTGCCTACTGTGGGTGCAGAGGGAGCCACGTTTCTGGTTGCAGTCAGATGTAGTGATGAGCTGAAGAGGATTCAGCTTCACGTATGTGCAGTCGTCACTGGAAACGCCACCATTATCTGCCATAAACACACGCAGACAAATCATTAGGAAGGCTTCCTTTTTAGGACATTACTGCATTTTAAGCTACAATTGTGTCATCATCGATTAATATGTATATTATTATTTTTAAGATTAATCAATGAATCATTTGGTCCAGAATCATCCAATGATATTTAAATAAAAAAACATTTGAAAAGCTGAAATGTTTGGCATTTTTGTTTTATAAATCATTTTAATGATTAATTAATTTTCTGTTGAACTAATAGATTAATTGATTGATTGTATTTAGCTCTAGAAAATTTTAGTACAGTACACATATATCACAAGATAACTAGTGTAGGCTATTTAGAAAGTGGATATTACATATAACTCATACAGAACTGTGAACACTGGAGTGACGTCAATTCTGACTCAACACTGACAAGATCAAATCACATCGAGTGGGCTGTACTATATTAAGTCACAGTTTTCAAATTTGTCACATTTGCTATCATCAAAAGTGCCATCCAACAGTAAAAAAAACAGACACACCACAAATTAAATATTTAGTTTCACTTGCTTTGTGATTTCATTATGGGGTAACAATGCTTTCATGGTGTGTGATAAACAACATTTGTTATTCATGAACCAACAACAAATCAGCATCTCATTTACATTTAAAGGACGAAAGACATTTCATCATCACTGTGTTGTAGTTTTGTTAATTTTTTTTTTTTGGCAAACTTCATGTGCTGCTGAGTAAAAACAGAATTGAATACTGACGCGTTTCAAAAAATTGTTATTATTGTTATTCAGTAAGTAAACATGTTTATATTGAGCAACAAAGGATAGTATAAAAATATATATCTATTATTGTTTGTTTTTTTATCAGTAATGAAACTCATGTACCTTTATTCAAAGATTTTGCATGACACTCAGCCTTATTTAGTGCATGAGAGACTTTACTTAATCATATACTTGCACTTTATTCACATAATGTTGTTCTGTTTCCCTATATTGTAATTTCTCTGTTGTTATTTCTGGATTCTCTCTCTACTTGCTATTTATTCCCATTTAAAGGGATTCTGTGTGGAGTTTTCCCTCATCAACACTGAGGATTTAAAAGTAAAGGTTGCCTTCTGTTCATATCATAAAGCCTTCTGAGGCTAATTTGTGATTTTGTGAAATTAAATTTACTTGACATCACTTTAGTCTAACTGCCCACCTCTCTATGACACCTGTAACAGGAGGCCTCAAACATTGCTCAAAGATGATAAGACAAAAATACAATAAGCTTTAAAAATGGGGAAAAAATGCACAAGCAATAAAATGTTGACATGTTTCACTCACCCATAATGGGTTCCTGGTACTTTTCTCGAACCCCTTCCCCCAGCCACCAGGTGAAGTTGCTGATGTTTCTCTCTCTGGTGATGTTCTTCAGGTAAATTTTGATGGGGCTGTTAATCACCCTTAGTAGCTCTCCTCCTCGCTTTTCACAGCTGCTCCTGGCTTGGGACCAGGTTTTACTCCCCCGAACTAACTCAAAACAGACATTTCCGATAACAAATTCACACAGCGAGAGGTCGTCATTGTCTGAACAGGATTCAGACGTCTCAGATAACGATAGAAACCCAACAACAATCCACAAAAAGACAGAAGTTCGGAGTAACAGTTCCATAGTTATTATAATGTTCAGAGCTAAAGAACATAGTGCTGCAGAAACTGTGGCAGAAACAGCAACTGAGCAAGGTCGCTTCAATCTGTCATATGGAAATTAGAGAGCTTTCTCCAGAAAAAACTCTGCATCTGTTTAGGAAAATCACTGCAGACACTCAAACAAGATGCAAAGTGAAGGAGTTACTTGGTGTCACCAAAGATCAGAGTAAAGATCCTTTACTTAAGTCTCAATACTACAATGTAAAAATACTTTTTAAAAAATCTAACAAAAATCTGGTATAAATCTGAGAGGATTTGAGATGATAGATTGGGTAGGAAAGGAGAAAAAATGAAGTTCTGCTACATAAATTTGGATTAATTTTTCAGAACTTTTCCTTAATCTTTGCATTTACGTGAAATATTGGAGGGTTTTACTTCTTTGGGCCTCAAACAGCTGCTTATTTGAAACCATGTGAGGGGAAATGTCTCTTTGGTGGAACTGCAAACAACTCATAGACATCTGCAACGTGACAAAGAGACACAAAAACACACTGATTTTTTGTAAAGGGCCATAAGCCAAAAAGTTCGGGAACCACTGATTTAATCTTCAACAATGCAGCATAATTTATAAGCTCAACATTATGTTATTTTATGTAAAATTGTGATCTGAAAAGTAACTAAAGTTGTCAAATAAATGTAGTGGAGTAAAAAGTTCAATATTTCCCTCAAATGTAGTGGAGTAGAAGTATCAATTAGCATAAAATAAAAATATTCAAGTAAAGTACAAGAACCTTAAAATTGTACTTGAGTAAATTAGTTACTTTTCACCACTGGATGCACCTTTCATCCTTTACTTACAAGGGCAGATTTCAGCTTTTTGTAGGCTGTTAAACATACTGTAGATAACTGTGTATGTACTCTAATTATGCTTTATCAAAAATAAATATTGTTTTCTCAAATTCAGTGAATTTAATTATCCATTTCAGTACTTTCACTTTGCCTGTGGACTGAGCTGAATGACCATCAACGTCCCTTTTTGCATCTCCTCCTGCATCCACAGCATGATCCACCCCACACATGACGGAAATATCGCGAGAGTACATACAGGAAGCTATAACCGCGTGAGTTTGTGTAACATGTAACATGTTAGCAAACGCTTTCAGTGTCCTTTAATGCAATGACAGAACCGCGTCAATGGCGGGACTTCTGAAGGTAAACTAAAGAGACAATCTTTTCTCCTCGCATTTGTGTGTCATGATGTGAAATGTCGCCACGGAGTTGTGTTTAACAGTAACGTTGAACCAGGAAACACTGGAAGTTTCTGTTTTTGCATCAGAAACAGAAACGCATGCTGTAGTGTTCTAGCTGTTTGCTTTAGATGTAAAACAATGATCTTTTGTCACTATATGGTGTTATTATATTAGAGAGTCACTAGCTGAATTATCTTCTACAAACAGCTCAATAGCTAATATGTAAGTTAACGGTAACCCATCAAATATCCAGTGGTGGAAAGTAACCAAGTACATTTACTCAAGTAACTTACTTGAGTACAGATTTTAGGTACTACCATTTGATGCTACTTTTACTTCACTCCACTACATTTCAGAGGGAAATATTGTACTTTCTACTCCACTACATTTCAGAGGGAAATATTATACCTTCTACTCCACTACATCTCAGAGGGTAATATTGTACTTTCTACTCCACTACATTTATTTGACAGCTTTAGTTACTTTTCAGATGAAGATTTGACACAATGTATAATATAACAATCTTTTAAAATATAACACATTGTTAAAGATGCCACCAGTGGTTTCCAACCTTTTTGGCTTTTGACATTGTACAAAAAGCAGTGTGTAGAGGGGGTCACATTTCAGATGTCTGAGTTGTTCATGTGATCCAATATTTCACCAAAAATCAAAGATTAGAGAAAAAGTCCAAAAAGTCAAAACAGATTTGTGTATCAGAATTGAGTTTTTTTCTTCTTTCTTCTCCCATTAGTCATCTCACTACCCCTCAAATTTATCTGGTGAACCTTTGGAGGGGTCCGACCCCTAGGTTGGGAACCACTGGACTAAACTAACTGTTCAAACTAGCTCCACCTCCAGCAGCTACAACAGTAACATGCTGCTTACACACTGACGCTTCAGTTTTATCATCTAATGATGTCATATATAATAATATATCAGTCAGAAGGACCAAACTACTACTTTTACTGCAATACTTTAACTACATTTTGCTTCAAATACTTATGTACTTTTACCTAAGTAGGATTTTTCATGCAGGATCTTTACTTGTAATGGAGTATTTTAACATCGCTGTATTGGTACTTTTACTTAAGTAAAGGATCTGAGTACTTCTTCCAGCACTGTTAGCTAGTGACTCATAACTCATTAAGGTAGTTAATATGTAAAGTTAACTCATCGCATATCAAACTGCCAGCTGATACTGTTAAGACAGTAAAGAAGATGGAAGTGATTTTTTTTCAGTATACATCACATACACGAACAGCAAACTTTTCATTCAAAACAAGCTACCTACTTAAAGCTGTCCACTTGTGATCGGATCACCAAGACGTATGTTAATACCAGGTGTAAACAGGGCCTAAGACTTTTGGTCTGGTTTGTTTGACATGTCCTTTGTATGTAACTCATTGCATTCAAATTGTTGACGTTTGAATAGAATTAAGATTACATCTGCAATGATAAATTGGCTGACAGAACATTAATCTGTAACTATTTTGATAATCGTTTAATCGTTTCAGTCATTCTCCAAACTATAATGGCAATAATCTTCCGGTTCCAGCTTGTCAAATGTGATAATTTTATATTAATATTTGTCATATTTGACAGTAAATTAAATATCTGAAAGTCCATTTGAAACTTCATACTCATAGTTTCTCGAATTTGTAATGAAAGAGAAGAAGCAGATGTAATTTTAAGGATTTTAATGAGATAATTTAACTTTTTTGTGAAAGAACATATTAAACACTAATTATTATTCAAAGTACAGTATTTTATATTCATTTTAAAACATGCCTGGAGAGGATCTTTTAGGTTTTGGACTCTTAGTTAGAAAAAAATAAGCAAATTGAAGACATCATCGTGGTACTGAGAAATTGTGAATACAATTTTTTTACTATTTTAACATTTCATAGACGGTACGTCTCAAAACTACATCTCAAAAATACGTCTCAAATAACAGGCAACACTGTTTTGCTGTATTACAACCCTTTTATCTGCATTAGTTCTTAGTTGTAGTAATTACATCATCTACTGTACATATAATCACATTGCTTTTTGTATGTAGGCTTGTCAATGGGACTTCTTAATACTTTGTAATTTAGAATCAGGTCAGTAGGGAATAGTAAATGAAAGGTATTGTTTTAACATCAAAAACATCCCTAAATTTAATATTTAATCATTATCCTACTGTACAGATCTGATTTAAACATGTCCTATAAAGCCGGAGAAATTCACACAAAAACTTCAAATGCTCAATGCCCACTGTAGATTAATTGATTCATCAAGAAATGTGATTTTTAGAGTCCCATAAATTTGGCATTGTTTTTTAAATACCTTCTGATCAATATCACAGTTCCTGTCCAATCATGGGCCACCCATGCAGGTGTCTACAATTATTGTGTGATTGCTGAAAGCAGTATTTTTCCGTCTTCCGTACGTTTTTTGCCGCGTTTCAACTGCTGCATACTTTGTGCTATAAAAACCATTCAAACATCAATCTGTGCAGCTCATTCAGCAGATGTGTGCTTGTATTTTTCTGAAATGCAACATGTTTCAGCGATTTTATATAATTTTTTAAAAAATTAAAATTTATAATGGCAGTCTATGGGACGAACCGTCCAACTGAGTTGGAACCTTTCTCACTTTGAGACTCAACTGCTTGGAAGTCCCTTATCGTACAGACACCATTCAAACTGTAAAATGTTCACAAAACTATGAACTTTCAAAGTTATCAGATTGTTTAGTGATATCTTTTGTAGTTTTTCAGCAATTTAAGCCCAAATGTACAGGAGTTTTGCAGACTTTACCAGGTCTCACCAGTGTGTCATGTGATCAGACACAGTGGAGAGCACAGGTAATTTTAGACCTGAAAAAAATTCTAAACAGCTATCACTTCCACAGTTTTAACTCCTCAAGCACATATCTTGCCTCAGTATGTTGCCACAAGCCTCCTCTCTCTCAAAATGTAAATACATTTCACATAAGACTTATAGTTTTTGAGATCTGAACTTTAATTGATAGAGAGTCCCTGTCCTGTTCTCATTGACTGCAATACAGTCTGCATGATGTGTGTCTCCTCTCACTCTGGTTTCTCAAACTTACAGATTCTCTCTTCCTTCAAACACTTTTTACACATATCATTCATTCTCATGTTAAACTAGTCTTGCTTTACTAATAAAGATACAAATTTCTGGGCTTCAAGCTCTAGTTTGAGACAAATACATTTTCATCATCAAAAGGAAGTTTTTTTTCCTCTCATTTTTGTGAATGTCTGTTGGCTCAGTGGTTTAGAACACTGTTCTCCTGATCAGCTTCACCTTAGATGACAAGGTTGTGTGTTTGATACCCGCTCACTGCAGTGCTCCTCATAATATTGCCCCCATGCACAAAGTTGCTTCACATCTTTATCCTCTACCATAATTCAATTCCACTCTAGCTTACTTTAACATTATTACCTAAAATGTGGATAGATATGCTTGTTGAGTAGTCCAGTGGTTTAAGCTCATGTCACTTCTCCTCCTTTTAGATCCAAAGGTTGTGAGTTCGAGCCCAGCTTAGGGCAGAAATCAGTAGAGTTGAAGGATGAAGGAGTCCAGGTGATGCCAATCTGCTTAATGAGACTGCTACTGATAAATTTCATGCAATTGACAGACTAAACACCAGAATCTGGCCTGGTATTGCTGTGTGACATGTTAGCTCAGTGCATAGCATGTCTGTCTTACAAACATGAGGGTGTAGGTTCAATTCTGCCTGTTGTTGATTTTAATCTTAGTAGATTTTTCAATAGTGTTCAGCGTCCAGTAATGCAATCTAAATCAGGTTTCAGCAATCACACGCAATTTCTACAGAAATTGCATTTTCTAGTTATGAATGATTTAGACCTCATTCTAAAGTCAGAGTTAGGTGGACCCAAGCTTAGAGTTTTCTGAGATCACTGACCGTCATGCATTCAAAAAAAAAAGGAATAACCTGACCTTCTAACACATCATTAGGCTCTGCAAAGAGGTTCAATTACTCAGCTAGCATAAATCACCAGCACAGCATGGCCTTTAACTGCATTGAATCAATAACTGGTGTAAAAACAACCAAATTAATACATCTAGATTGGTGAAAATGACAGTAACATGTTGTTTCTGAGCCTGACAACTGTCTTCAGTTAACCCTTCAAGTAACAGGACAAGTGACAGTGATAAAGTCTGTGACCTTGTTAACTTGAAACACAACCACAGTCTTCTTAATGATGACTCAGTTACAATGTTCTCCCTGTAGCACTTCCACTCATTCAGATAACACGTCATTATCGGGACCCTGGAAACGGCCTATTTAGATGGAAGACCGCCATTATTAATGTTAATAATTAAACCTGTGCCTTTCCTGCTATGACAAGGCAAAACATGAAAAAGGAACATTTTTCTTTTGGTATCCTGTGATGACCATGAGCTATTTTCCTATATACTGCAACACATTATTTTATTTATTAACCTGATTATTGAGAAAATACAGTAAACAAACTCAAGGGAAATGAAATTAGATCACTGTAATCCTTCTAAATGCTTTTAGTGAACTATAACCAGTCTGTTTACAGTAACGAATGCATGATGTCAGTCCTTTAAAGATGCAGTTTTATGTGGGTTTTTTTTTCTGGTTTATCAACAGAAGCAGTTAAAAGAAGCAGTGAAGGTTATCAGCTCAGGTAGCCTTCTGTTTGCCTCCTACCTCACTGTCGTTGGAGATGAGCGTTTCTATGCCAACCAACTGATGCCCCTGCTGCAGAGGATCGTGGGGGCAGAGACAGCGCATGTGTTGGCGGTGAAGATGATAGGTCTGGGTTTGGTTCCTCTGAACCGCTACCAGGACCCAGCGTCATTGGTAAGCATGTCTCCATACTGTCTCCTCAGTGTCGTTTTACACTGACATCAGAGTGATCTGAGACACTGTAAGACTGTGTTATGGTTGTTTTGTGTATTTACAGGAAGTGAATGCTCTGGGGTTAAAGTTCAAAAACCCTATTGGGATTGCTGCAGGCTTCGATAAGCACGGAGAGGCCGTAGACGGCTTGTACAAAGTGGGTTTTGGCTTTGTTGAAGTTGGGACGATCACTCCCAAGCCGCAGGAGGGGAATCCCAAACCACGCGTGTTTCGACTCATTCCAGATCATGCAGTTATTAACAGGTTGGTTTTGAATACGCTACGCTAATGTCACTCAAACAGAAAAGAACAGATAATGATCAACTGAATGGACAGTAACATGTAGGGAAGGGCAGTATTGTTAAAATAATATCAGAGGTTTTTCAGATATCAAGATGCACCCAAAGAACCTTAATCAAGGTTAAAATGTTACATTTTTTGAAACTATTTTAGAGAGGTATCAATTCTTCCTTATGCTCATGTTGGAGATTGTAGTTTGTGATAGGGCTGCAACTATCAATACTTTTCACTATCAATTAATCTGCTGATTACTTTCTCGATTATTCGTTCACTCTATAAAATGTCCGGTAACAGACATAATTTCCCGCAGCCCAAGGTGACATCTTCAAATGTCTTGTTTTGTCTGACTAACAGTCAACTCAAAGATATTCAGTGTACAATCATGTAAAACAGAGAAAAGTAGCAAATCTTTGCAACAGCAAATGTTTCGCATCTCTGCTTAAACCTGCGGTGCGGAACTTCTAAATATAAATTATAAATTATATTCAAGCCCTCGCCAAACAAGTTAACACAATGCTGATTAAGCCTAAATCTCTCTGTATTTCACAGTAAGGAGTTTTTAAATCTCATGTCAGGGGCAACATTCCTGCGCTGGCCGTTTGGCCATTAATCGTGCGGCTCTTCTAGACTTTCCACATGTTATTGGACTGAATGGATCAAATTCTGATGTGAAACGAGTCATTTCATGTGGGTTTGTGTGACGCTCAAAACAATTTATCCACTGTTTCACAGCCGCAACAGTAGGTTCCAGCCAGTATGTACTGGCCATCTGGCATACTGGGACAAATTCCGGTGGGTCGTTAAATTATATCTGTTTTTACCAGCCCTCTCTGTGTGCCTGTCATTCAGGGTGTGAATGAGAGCGTGCTACACATCTGTGTAAGGCTGTATACAGACCAAATCAGGCTTTGCCGTGCACTCCTGCAGGGTTGAGCAGAGGTGTGTGGGCGTGTTTGTGCTCTAGAACGTAACTGCTGTGAAACAATCAGAATATGTTTTATTGATCTGATTCACCAGCTGTCTCGCTACCACCGCTCCCTCTCTTCATTCACTCTCTAGCTCACTCGACCACAGCTGCTCTCTCTCTTTTTCTCTCGTCTTTTTTAAAATGAGTCAGGAAGCCGACAGCAAAGTCTGACTTTACGTTTAAAGTTATTAAAAGAAGAGAAATGTCCTCACCTCGTCCTAGTAACATCTTTGTACTCATGCAGTCACAGCTGAACGCCCCCCTTTACTTCCACTGCCAGAAGGGGGAGACAAAAGTCCTGCACTTCAGCTTTAAAAATGACAAAAACAATTAATCAATTATCAAAATAGTTGCAGATGAATTTTCTGTCAATCGAATAATTGTTGCAGCTCTAGTTTGTGGTGCTGTTGATTTGTAAGGTATTGCAGTGTTTTGACATGAAAATAGGAAAAAAAAATTCAACTTATTTCTTTCAATGTGTTTTAATACAGTTTTAATACTTTATATTAGGCTTGATATATTTTTCATTCATATTTTGTTACATTTATGTTGACAAACTATTTCATAAAAAATTAAAAATTTTAATTGAACTAGAGCCCGGTGGATCATATAGATGATGAATATACTAGTGAGCCACTGGCTTTAGAGTAGCAATTAATGACATTTTTTCATATTCTTCACATGATGTTCTGTGACTGAAGCTGTCTTTTATGTAACACCTCACAGAGGTTTTTTTGAATTTATCTAACAGTAAAGGAATCACATTAGTTTTAGTTCATGTTGAAATCCTTAAGACGAAAAACAAGAGCAAGAGATGGTAATGTCATAATCTTCTTTTTCACGTTGCTCAGTATGTTCAAAGAGATTATGCCGCCTACTGTGGGTTTGAGATTTGCATTGAGTTCATACGTTTATCTCATTTCCTTTGATTCATTTTACTCAGATTTAAATGAGCTAAATGAAGGAAATAAATCTCTCTTCTCTCTCTGTTATACTGAGTTAAATTAATGCATGCACATCTATATTCAACAGAGAAGTTTTGCCACTGGTTTTGAAAAGAAATAGATTAGAATTAATTCATATTCTCTTGATATATTTATATGAAGGTTGCCCAGTGTTAAATTTCCATATAGTGTAATTTCTTTGTAGAGCAGCACAGTATTTCTACAATATACTCTTGAGACAGGGCTGTATCTGTATAATTAAGATGCAGTACTAGAGAAAACATGTATAATGCAAAGAGTCTGAATAATTGTAATATATGATTTACACACAGCATCATGCAGATATACCAACAAATGAGAGTCTGCTTGTACATCTATGGACAAAACAAATAGATTTAATTTGATCAACTCTAACATTATTTACAGTATATATGCAGTATATAGAGTGTTTAATTAAAACAAAGCTCTCTTAGTGAAAAAAATATCCCACTGTATCTCATTAGACTACTGCACACCGCCAGTGCCAACACTTATGATAGATTTATTAAATAGCTGCGTTACGGTCATGCGTCCTTCATCAGGCATTTCACATGAAATGTCTGATACCATTAGTGCTGACAGTGTGCGGCGATCTATTTTTTGTTTTGTACTATTGCTTTTTCTCCTGCATACCTGTCAGTTTATAGATGTGCAAAGACTATTCCTCCTTTTGTATGTTTTTACAAGAAATGTCTCATTAAAATGACATAATTGTAACATGAGAATTGAGTCATAGTTATAACAGACCCTTGGAAAAAATGAAGATGAGGCAATTAAAGAAAAATATATTAGAAGAAGCTGCCCCATAAGAAATGATCCATTTTATAGTACGTTCTTTTATTAGTGTGTTGTTAGAGTTGTATTTTTCATAAGTTGATCTTTAAATAAGTTGTAAAACTTGTTAAACTTATTGTGTGTGTGTGTGTGTGTGTGTGTGTGTGTGTGTGTGTGTGTGTGTGTGTGTGTGTGTGTGTGTGTGTGTGTGTGTGCGTGCTTGTCCAGATATGGATTCAACAGCTGCGGTTTGGTAGAAGCACAGCAGAGGCTGAAGGCCAGGGAAGCAGCACAACAAGAGCACAGTAAAGGTCAGCAGGCATTCACAATGTTCTGTAACTGTAACTTCCAGTACAAAAAATAATCAGTAAATCAGCTCGAAATTATATTAAAATTTCTGTTTCATTACAACAGGAAGTGTGATATAAATCTGTTGTGTGCACATTTATTATATTCTGGTTTTAGGATTTTTGTTTAGTTTATTTGTTTGACAATTCACAAAAGGACAGATTACATGGTTGCAACACCATGTACAATTAAAAGAGCATCAAGGATAACACAAAGAAGTAAAAATAGAACTTATTTCCATTGTGGTCCTTGTTGTAGTTAGATATCATGGAGGTGTGTGTGCGTGTACGTGCACCTGCAGATAGTGGGGTACGGCATTAGTGGCATATAAATCACAAAAAACATCAATATACAGAAAATATTCACATTGGGCATTAGCAGTCACTATTCTGACAACAGGTTAATTACTTTGTTATGGGGAAGCCGATTACTTAATTGTGTATGTTATTATGTAAAAATATTCTTTTCTGTTCTATTCTATTATTTTATAATGATCTTGACCTGTCCTTGTTTCACGTCTGATCCATACCTGCTTACAGCTCATTTACCACATCAGCAGCCTCTGCCCCAGTTGAGTCACGAGTCTGATGATGCAGCTTGTGTTTGTCTGAACTTTCCTATTTGTATTTATGTGTGTGTGTGTGTGTGTGTGTGTGTGTGTGTGTGTGTGTGTGTGTGTGTGTGTGTGTGTGTGTGTGTGTGTGTGTGTGTGTGTTGCTTGCATACGTGCTCATGTCTGTGTTTATAGCTGGCCTTCCCCTGGGCATCAACCTGGGGAAGAACAAGCTGTCCCAGGATGCAGGGGCGGATTACTTGGAGGGAGTGAAAGTACTGGGCCCGCTGGCTGACTACCTGGTGGTCAACGTCAGCAGTCCTAATACGCCAGGTCTCCGGGATCTACAGGGAAAGGCTGAGCTCCGCCAGCTCCTGCATACGGTATGACCGTCCAAATATCCATTAGATTAACTTGCCGGGAGGGTTCCCCAACCAGTGAGAAAAATTTAAACACAATGAAAATTCATTGTTTGGCTTCATTGAACAGCCTGTGATCCTGAAAAATAATTGAACTTGAATTTAAATTATTTAAATCTCAGGCAGGCCCAACTGGCTGACAGTCTTCCTCTGAATCATCAGTGCACACATAATTCACTTTTCCATTTTTTGAACAGCTAGGGCCACATATATCAGTTTAAATTAAATCATTACATATTTTTGTCTTTGAGTCCATCTCCCATCAGCTCATAAGCTAAATTTTAATCCTTTCCATTCCTAAGATTCTACATCTTAAATGCTGTATAGGTACCTTTACATCCTATTTATGTTCTTTAACGGTTGTGTCTCTCTCCGCCACCTATATAGCTCACATTCTCATATGATCTGTTCAGGTGTTGAAGGAGCGCGATGCCCTGCAGGGAGAACGCAAACCTCCGGTCCTGGTAAAGATCGCTCCTGACCTCACAGACCAGGACAAACAAGACATTGCTGATGTTGTCATCGAGGTTGGAAGTTGTTTCTTACAGTCTTTTCCTAATTGTGCCTTTTGATTTGATTTTTTTCATCTTGTACTCAATTTAATTTTATTGTTATCTAATTCCTGTTCCTTAGATTTATTTTATTCCCTCTGATATCACTATTTTTTCATTCCTGTATGTTCTGTAATGGGTTTATCCCTTCACAAGAACTGAATCAAAAACCACACAAAAACAAAAAAACTACACAGTAAAAAAAAAAAAAAAAAGAACTCATTAAGGGTCAGAAAGCAAGCCCAGATCCTTCCTGCTCAGAAATGACAACTTGAGCCACCTTGCCATCCATGTCACATGGTTTCATGCAAAACACGTACACCCTTTGCAAAGCTGCTGTCTCCTTCTTGCTTGAATGACAGTCAGGTTGCTGACCAAATCAGTGCAACTCCACAAAAACAGTATCATCAATTAAAACGTTCATTTTTATGATCAAAGACAAGAGATTTGTGTTCACACTCGCTTTATGTCTGGAAAGCGAGTGCAGTGAATAAATTTCTAGTGTTTGATGAGAGTGGATGATTGGCCAACACACAAAGGTGTTTATTGTTTCAGCCTCTCCACCAGCTCTGTACTGTTGACTGTAGTGCAACTAGTTTGGATATTATGATTTGTTTAAATGCCCTTGCAGGTTCCTATTCATTCCTATTCTTCTCTTTGTCATTATATGATCTACGTCAGCATTTTAAAGAGGACAAAGTGCTCATTTCCAGGTCCTTATTTATATCCGGATTGTCTTTGCATGATTTATAGTTGAAAAAAACTCCTTATTTATCTCATACTGGCCCTTTATGCAGCTCCTCAGTTCCGCCTCAGTCAGCTTACTCTTTTTACTACGGTGCTTGCTATTATGATTGACTAATTTTCAGCCTCATCAAAATGCTGTTTAAGGAAAAAATCAACCATTTAAAACATTCAGTCCGTCTCCTCCTCTCTGTTCTGATCACCTCCTTACTGCTTCAGTGGGCTGATTTTAGAAAATACACAGCTATGTTTTTGTGATCATTGGAGCGAGCAGGAGACAAACCTTAATGGAAAAGACATTAAGGTTAAGGAAAAAAGAAAATATTTTAACAGCACTCAGTCTCTCTCTTTGTTACAGTACACTTCACATTAGAGGTCCATGAAAGTCAGATGGCTTTTACTCATAGTCACTTATATACATCAGAAGGAGGCACATACTGTATGTCACCACTTCCTTTCCCCTTGTCTGTGCATGTTCTGCAGCTGGGAGTAGATGGTTTGATGGTGTCAAACACCACTGTGTCCAGACCAGAGACGCTACAAGATCCACATAAGTCTGAGGTTGGTGGGCTAAGTGGGCAGCCTCTAAAAGACCTCTCCACCAGCACAGTAAGAGAGATGTACAACCTCACCAAAGGTACTTATTTACTCAGCAACATTTTAAGTCCATTTCTGATCACCTGAGAATCAATACAATAGATTAAAAAAAATGTATCTTTATGATTTTTAAAGGTAAAGTAACGATTGTTGGGATCGGCGGTGTAGCCAGTGGACAGGATGCTATGGAGAAAATCCGTGCTGGTGCATCACTGGTTCAGCTTTACACAGCTTTGACCTACCAGGGTCCGCCCGTAGTGACAAAGATAAAGCGGGAACTGGAACAACTTCTGAAGTGAGTATTACTATGAATGGGAAATGGTTATGGTTGGCTATGACGTATTTGTTAAAACATTTTTTACGTTTTTATAATTTCCTTTTTAACTGTGGAAAAATGAATTGTCCTCTAATTCTCACAGAAATATTTTTCAATTACTACCATCCCTTTTTTCACAGAGAGCAAGGTTTCAGCAGCGTATCTGAGGCGGTTGGAGCAGATCACAGGGGACCAGATGCGTCGACTCACAAGCGGAGCTTCCTGAAAGAGATGGTGAACACAGATACTCAGGGCTTAACAGCACCTGTAGCTGCCATCTCCTCCAGCTAGACAACATGATCCTCAACCTGTCCAGAATTATGATAAAAGCTGTGTTCGTGATAATCCGTCCGTCTTTGACGAGATGAGGTCTTAACCGATAGATCAAAACCATATTTTCAATATTGGTGGTGAGGAGCGCAGACGCTGATAAAAATGAGTTGGTGAATGGGAAGTTGAAAGCACCAAATCTCAGCTACCTTTACTTGAAAATTATGGTGAAGTACACGATAATCAGTCTTGGATTCATGTTCTGTGTGTAACTTTATTTCAGAAGTTCTTCATTTGTTACAGTGTAACAGTAGTTAGTGTTTGTCAAGTGCATCCTGACACCAAAGTGCTTAAACTCTTCAGACACTGGCCTCACAAACCAGTTTTTACAAATTACCAATACATAATACAGTACCAGTCAAAAGTTTGGACACACTTTCTCATTGAAGTGAATGGGAAGTTGTGTCCAGACTTTTGACAGGTACTATATACAAACTGTTTTGTTGTATATAAAGAAAATAATCTACTGTACTGTATGGTGTTGTATGGATAAAGCAGCAACATTATTGTTTTAGGAACTGTGTAATACAGAAGTTGAAACATGCCTAAATCTTAGTGTATCATTCTTTGCCCGTCTGAAAATGTCATAACCGAATAATTAAGCAGTATAGCCATTTTCAAGGTGGTACTGCATGTCATATGTAAGCCAGTCAAAGGATCAACGTATTTATTTTTCTGTGTGCTATTAAAGCATGCCCTATAGCTCTGAAACGTTCAAGGTAATGTAAGAGTCTTTTGTTGAAAGCACCAGTAGGATGTTAACGTAAAGATATGGAGTGTTATCAGCCTAAATTATAACGCACACACCTTCCTTCTAACTGCTTTTCTTTGTTTCCCAAATAATATTCTGGCCTTGGTTTTATTCACTTTCCCGCTCGGAGAAGTTTATTATTTCAGAATAGAAACAGCATTCCGGGAACTCTTTGTTCAGAAATAGCTGGGCTGAAAAATACTAAGCTGCTTGGTACCTTTTGCTCTAAAGCGACCACATACAGAGTGGTGAATATGAGAGAGCCATTTGCCATTTGCTGATATCGCAAAAATAAAATTGTGGTGCTTTTTAAAGAATTCTGGATAATGGGAGTCCTTATATGACAAATTTAAATAAAGTATTTATTTTTTAATGACATTGAAGTGAAACCACCTTAAATGGTTTGACCAAGAATGATGTGGCATCAAATGTGTAGTAACGGTTTATGGTCTCCAGAGGATGATTGACCCTTTCTCTATTGCCAAAGTTAGACTAAAGTTTCTGCATATACATTACCAAATTTCAAAAAGCAGATAAGTATTAAATAGTTAACACTTTCATGGTCCCCAAAGGAGAAATTCCTTTGAATTTGGCCATTGCAAAAACTGTGTGTAATCCCTGAGTTTTGCGGTGTAGATGATCCTGTGAATTTTATTGAAAATCATGATCAAAAAAGAATTTTATAACAAGTGCGTCACTCCATTTCGCATTCGTCAGATCAGCTTGGCTGTTTGTTTGGACTCATCCACATTCCTGCATCAGAAGACCTTGTAGCAATTATGAGAGAAATATGTACCTTGTTAGATGAGTTTCTCTTTGCTATTTTTCTCATTGTATTACAGTTATAAAACCTCACAGTTTGTGAGATGCAGTAATGAGATATTGGAGGATTGGAATAATGTGCTTGTATTGAATACAAATGTACTTGTACAGTATATTGTCTCCACATTTCAGCAAACAGTTTTGTTTTTGTGTGCATGTGAAGAATGGCCTGTGTGAGGGCGAGTGATTCACACAGACTGGATAAAATGCTTTAAGGTACAAATAATAAAAGAACAAACAACATTACTCAGTAGGAAGAACTGCTAGTTTTATTTTAACAATTACAAAAATCATTTTCCACAGTCCCTCTGAGGAGAAATTTCTTCTGCTTAAACAGAGTGTAGTTAATTGATCCTTCCTAATCATCTGAGGCAGCAGCCGCAGCAGAGTTCAGATCATTTAAAAGATTTCAGGGCTTGAAAGAACTAGATGACTTTGCTGTGTTCCCAGCAGCAATATAGAAAGCCCTTCAAGTCCTCTTCCCCTCAGTTGAACTCCCACTCTCCTCTTTTATTAGCTGTGGGTATTGTGGTATCATAGCCTCACATTGGTGCAGGCTGCCACTTTTATTGTTATTCTTCGATTTTTCTCACTCATTGACACGTCGAGATGCCCCCCTAGCCTATCATAACGCCGCCTGCTAATCCCAGAATAGACGGTGGTCATTAGACATAGCCAGTGAAGGCAGCGGTACTGTGAGGATCAGCTGTGAACTGCTGAGCGCCTCCTTCTCCCTCTCCTGAGGCCAAGTCCAGACTGGTATTCCATATGTGGTGTCACAGGGGGAGGAAAGGCAAAGCCTGGCTCACAGACAGACAAAACTTATGAACTGATTGCTACTTGGACGTGCAGTTTCCTCATATAACATTGATCATAGCTAGGAGGCAGCACATATCTGTCCCTGAGATGCTTTTTGTGCTTGCTGTGATTCAATCTGAAAGCTAACAGGGAAAAAAAAAAAAAAAAAAAAAAAAATATATATATATATATATATATATATATATATATATATATACATATATATCATCTTGAATGAGCATTACCCAAATATTAACTATTACATATAGTATTATGAATATTTTTACAGCTTAAGTGTTGTTTTTTCACTCAGTGTGTCTAACCAGTGCACTAATAAAAGTAATCTGTGGAGAGCAGATGTCTTGGTTAATACATATTCAGTCAGTGAAGAGGAGGGAATTAGACTTTGCTCGACTGCAGAAGGAGAGAAACAAACAGAAGGAACAAATAGCAGCAAATGAACATAAAACACACATTCTGCCTTTGTAAGGCCTGTATGCAAAACATGTACCCAAAACAAAACTGACCCAGAAGACTAGGTAAGGAAAAGGAAATGGACAAGGGTCAGATAGATTATTGATTAACTAGGAGCGCTCTGGTAGCCGATGGTTACTGCGAATGCTCCCTTTATTTCCTGTCTGCCATTTAGCTTCGGCTGTCCATTAAAGGAAAAAATGGCTAAAAAAAAAATCTTGGGAAAAAAAAATTGATTTAAAAAAAAAAAGTAAAAAATCCCCAATAGCAAGTTCTCGAGCCTATGGTCATGTCTTCAAAATGCATGTTTTGTTTGACCAACAGTTTTTATTTTTTACTGCCTTTTAAAATGCCTTGAGCTATATGATGTGCGTATAATTACACCTCTTCAACAGTTCAGAACTCAAAGATATTCAATTTAAATTGATATCAAATCTGGAAAAAGTGAATGGTCGGCATTTGCACTTAATGACTTAAAGGACAGATTCACAATTTTTTTTTCCAAGTCTGTCTTATAACAATAGTCAGGTGCTCATATGAACACTGAAAGAAGTTTTGCTTGTTGTCATCATTGCTTCTGTTCATACTGACCATTAGAATAACCCCTTCAAATGCTCTTACAATATAAGAATTATTGAGCTTTTTTTTATATCTATATCTATATCTACTTGATTTGACTAATTTGGAAGCTGAAACCTCATATTAGTTTTAAGTTAACTTTTTTGCACAGAAGGAGGACTGTGGGTTTTGTCCCCCATCACTTACATTGTGAGTACATTATGAAGGGATCTACTAATGGTCAGTATGAACAAGAAGAATGATTACAGCAAGAAAAAACATGTTTCAATGTTTATTTGAGCTCCTGACTATTGTTTTAGGATTTTTTAAAATTCTGACCCTATCCTTTAAACGATTGATTATGAAAATTGTCATTGATTAATCTTCTGTCAATTGATCAATTCATGTTTCATCTCTACACTCTATATAGTTCTCTGTATACTTGGTGTTTTTTCAGCATAGACAGATAGGAAACACAGGCTGGGACGTCATATGGTAAGCAGCATAACCACAAGGGAACCACAACACCCCCTGTTGCTTTTTCTCCTAACCACTGTTCTGGTTTGGTGAACCCAAATATTTGTTTTGACATTTAGACTCTTGATGGAGTTGCCTTTGTTCTGTACTATATATAGATGACATTTACAAACATAAGTTTCTAGTGTGATATTTGTGCGCTTTTTCTGGATCATGAGATGGTAAAAACTAATGAACCATTGTTTAAATCAAAGAAACTCCATTGGGAGGTTTTATAGGCTTGAGGGGGATGCATGATGACTAAAAGATCTAATGTCTTCAGGGTCAACGGTCTCAAAACCAATCAACCCTGAATGTCACAAGGTAAAGCAAGGATGGTTTCTGGGTCAATAGTCAACTTCAAGAACATCATTTAAAACTCTCCCTCAAAGTCAATAAAACTGTTTAAAAACCACTTTTAATAGTTTTTAATACATGATAACAAGAACACCTGACAATCCCTGTGAATGCACTTAATAAATCTATTCTTATTAAACCTTAATCTCAATTCTTATGGTTTGACCTTTTTGTATTTTATCCTTGTGACTGCTACCTTGAACGCTTTTCACACATGGAATATGTAACATTGCTGATTTATTCATCTTTTAAAGCTTTTTATCATTCAGTCAGGGGTGTCTTATGTAAATGTTCTGCTAAAAGCCGAAATTGTACTCTCCACATCTGCAAGTATATGAGAGGAAGCTGCAGAATAGCAGAGAGTTGAAAGATAGCCTCATGATATGAAGGAGGATGAGTGCTCTTAGTTTTCTCACAGTCTGCACCATTGATGGACTTTAAAACGTATTTTGCAGTTGTAGCATGAAGTAATGACCATCATGAACACAAGAGATGCTCACCCTGCTTCTCTCTAATTAATTCCTCAATACCTTTCCCATAAGTTACATAATTTATTTAATAGCAAATCCTACTCCCTACTGATATATTCCGCTTCTTCACACTGCAAGGGGGAAAAAATATTTTTATAGGCTGTTCTGACATGAGAAGAGTCTCATCAACAACTAAAAACTGGCTGATTAACAATATTTATGAAACTGATTTAATTTTCTTTATACATAAAAGATGATGATTAAGTTATTAATTTATTACAGTAATGTTAGAAGGCGGAACATGATTTGAATTAAGTGGGTGTGTGTGTATTTAACCTTGTACTGATGTGGTTTTTATGCTAATCTGACAGCATTCAAGTCCCACTTGTGTCATGTTAACTGAAATGTAATTAAATCCGACCTAGAAAGACTACCATTGTGATGTTAATGCCAGAGAGACTCAGGTATTTATTAAGACATGAGACCAACATGTAAAATTGTAAACACTTCGATGTAACAAGTCTTACATGTTTTCTTGTCACTCTTAAAACAAATAAAAGATATATGTACATTTTTACACAGTTTGTGGTGTAATGGACTGATTTGAGAATTAACTTTTTTCAATGAGTATACACATACTTTAGAAAAAAAAAAAATCTTAACAAGCTGAACTGAGTTACATCATCCCAAATCCAACACTGTTTTGTTTGCAGTCTGTAGGTGTTGGAAGTTCAGCAAATTTCATAATTTAGATATGAATAAAACATAAGAGTACAAAAACCTTTACATCTGGAAAGAAGGAAGCCACCTCTGACAAAAAAGGCATATTATAGTGAGTAGGCGTTTGGTGAAGTGGCGTTTCTCCTGTGAAGCGTGTCGATGGCAGCATCCTGCTCTGGAGGAAGATCGACACAACAGTGAAGAAATGAAATACAGGCAAATTGTAGAAGGGAAACCTGCATCAGAGTGTTCAAATCGATACACCATTCAAACGGGACCATGACTGCAAACACAGAAGAGATAACAACGCTGGAATAACTTCAGAGCAAGAGCATGAAAGCCCTCCAGAGTCCCATGCCAAGACTTAAATCTCATCGAAAACCAGCGGAAAGACCCGAAAATAGCTGTTCACAGTCGACTCCCAGCCAACTTGACTGAGCTAAACCAAATCTGTAAGGCAGAGAAAACCCCCAAATCTACAATATATGTGCTCAAGGGATTCAGATGCATCCGCTTAGATTCCCAATTAGAATTGCTGCAGAAGGCACTTCTTACGTGTTGGGACTGAAGATTGAAGTGTCAAGACTAATCTGTCACTTTTCTTCTACTGCATGTGTAACTTTATAGTGCCATATCAGACCGTGGTTTTACCTGTAAAAAGCTATAGAGAATGCAAAGAACTGCACCCCTTTAAAGAGCAAACCCTTCCACATTAGCTCACAATAACCTTCATGATAATATTTTTTGAGTCCTATTTGGTAATTTTACTGTATGTGATACATTACTCATGCCACTAAAAGGAAGTACAGACTGTGACATGAACACAAAAGTTATACTGTTGCTTTACATAGACATGTTTGTTCATTGTCGTGAATAAATAAGTGACAGTTACCCAAAGCTAATAGGCTAATGTAAATTAGCAAGCTATTAGATGAGGTTTGTGGCTAATGTAGACCAATAGTTTGTGAATACATTTAAAATAAGACATCAAGTCATCATTAACCTATTGTAGCATATTATATACATTTTAGTATAAAGAACTAAGTTTAGCAGAGGTTACATGTCAAGCAATAAACCACCAGTGTCTCATAATCTCCAACTAATCTTTCAATTAAATCCACCAGTGAAAAGGGGACAGAATGAAATATTCTGTTGTTCCAAGTGGCAATAGAAACGGGAGAGTGTTTGTAATATTTGTACAGATACAGTATATAAGTCATACATACAAAAACAGACTATGAGGTTAAGTGTAAATCAGATCTGAGATGAAGTGGAAAAGTAGCTCAAGTTTTTCCTGGACTGGTCACAGATGACAGAGGCAGCAGTACAGAGGGACCTGGGGATAGAGTCTTGCTCTGTGCTGTTTTTCAATCCTGTAGCCACCTCCTGTCTGACCTTTCCTGCCTGCGCCTCCAGGGGTGTCATGATCCCTCCCTGCAGAGGTGCAGCAGGTTTGTACCACATATCTGCCTGTCTTGTCCTGCAGGAAAGAAATGTGTAGCTCTAAGGATTTTTTAATGTGTAGAATAGAAAGTAAAGCAACACATCTGTTTGATAAACCACATTTATGAGGCATAAACTGAAAACATGCGTCTGTCAATTCATTTCAAGGAGATTGGGGCATTAGGATATGTGTGTCTTGAATGGTAAATGGTGTAAATAAGCTTTATTTAATAGGAAGGCCTGGCCATTTGTGGTGAAAAGCTGCATTTTATAAAACAGCTTCTTATAGCTAACATGTTAGCAAACACATGCCTACTTGACTTGAGTGCTGCCTTTGACACCATTGATCACTCCATCCTCATTAATTGACTAAATACATGTGTTGGTATCTCAGGGAAATCTCTAGAATGGTTTATGTCATATTTGTCGAATAGAAGTTTTTCTGTCTCTAGGGGTAACTATGTGTCCTCATCCACTCCGCTGCTATACGGGGTGCCCCAGGGGTCAATACTTGGTCCAATTCTTTTCTCTTTGTATATGCTGCCCTTGGGCCAGATAATCAGTCGCTTTGGTTGTATATCCTACCAGGAATCTTGGCGTTATATTTGACCATAAATTGAAATTTGAACACCATGTCAATAAAATGGTTCAATCCTGCTTTTTTCATCTTAGGAACATTGCAAAAATCAGACCATTACTGTCAGCCTCTGACCTAGAGCACATCATTCATGCCTTCATTTTTTTCCTGTCTCGATTACTGTAACGCCCTTTTCACTTGCCTTAGCTAAGCTGACCTGTCACGTCTTCAGCTTGTACAAAATGCAGCAGCTAGGTTAGTAACTAGGACTGGCCACAGATCCGACATCACTCCTGTTTTAGCCTCAATGCATTGGCTGCCAGTGAAGTTCAGGATTGATTTCAAGATTCTCTTAATCACTTATAAGGCCTTACACGGTTTAGCTCCTGCATATATATCCGAGCTACTAAGCCCGTATACTACCATGCATCACTTAGGTCTTCCAACCAGAACCTGTTGGCCGTGCCACGTGCCAAACTAAAAACCAAAGGCGACTGTGCTTTTGTTGCCCTGGCACCCAGACTTTGGAACAATCTCCCCACTTCCATCAGATCAGCTGAATCTGTTGACTGTTTCAAAAAACACCTAAAAACCTACTTTTTTAGAATGGCTTTCTCATAACATTTCATGAATTCAAGTGTGTGCTCTGGGTGATGACTGTATGCTTGCTGTGTTCGTATGTGTGAGATGTCTGTATGTGTTCTTGAATGTGTCTTTCATGGTTTTTGTGTCCTATTTTCTTTGTGTCCCAATGTCACTGTAAAGCACTTTGTAACCTGTGTTAAAAAAAGGTGCTATATAAATAAAGTTTTACTTACTTACTTACTTGCACATCCTGTGGAAACAAAGCAGTATCACTAAAATCTGTTTCCTCTGGTCCAAGTTTAATTTCACTTCTGTTTAATCCTACCCCCTTTTAGTGAATGAAACATTTTAAACCTCCAGTTTTTGTGTGCTGAATGTAGTTTGTCAACTCCTTTAGGCGAGAGGCACATCCAGATGCAACAGCTGATGCCACGATGTATATCGCTGCTGCACAGTGCTTCATCGTGGCAGAGCAAATGATGCACCTCATTATCAGACTCCTCATCATTAGTGGCAGCTAATTTTCTACAGTATCTATACTAAACTATTCAAATTAAAATTGTGCTATCATTTAAATGTCACAGTCTTGAATGAAGGCAGGTCCTCACTCATCATGTCAAAAAACAGAAGAAACGTATCAATGGACAGTACGGCGGATGTCAGGCAGATGTGATTATGCAACATGGAATGCTGCAGGTGCTGTTTGAGGTGTTTGTTTTCCATGAGGAGTTGGAGGAGGAATGACAGCTGTGAGCCTGTCAGGTCAGGTCAACCAAATAGGCATAAATGTTCTTCCTGAATCCTGATGGTGATGTAATGCTATTTGGAAGTTACTATTAAGTTTTTCAGATAGAACATACACAGAAGGTTAGAATTGGTGGAAATACTGTATATACTGTGAATCTCAAAAATGTGAACTGTGAACTATAAGGGAGCAACACTGTCCCTATGTAAAATGTGACACATCATTTTGCACCCTGGACAACCTTGTCCTGAACCGCGCACTCTGTGACTGTCAAATTTCCTCACTGGCAAACCACAATCTGTCAGAAATGGAAATCAAACCTTAAACACTGAGATGATGAACACTGGCACCTCCCAAGCATGTAAACACTATTCACCTACGACTGCGTCACCTCACACAAGGACAACACCATCCTGAAATTTGCTGACGTCACCACAGATCACTGGAGGTGACGAAACGACGTAGAGAAGAGAGGTGGCAAGTCTGGTGATATTGTGTGACAACAACAACCTCTCTCTCAACACAGATAAGACCAAGGAGATAATAGTGGACATGAGGAGGACCTCATCAACTGCTGACAATCCATGAGTAGGATAGGGTCAGCAGCCTTAAATTCCTGGTTGTCCACATCAGTAGCTGGTCAAGAAAGCACAGCAGTGGCTGTAGTTTCTAAGGAGATGGAGGAAATTCAGCATGTCACTGCGGATTCTCAGCAGCTTCTACAGTTACATCATAGAGGGAGTCTTGACCAGCTGCGTTGCTGTGTGGTATGGGAACAGCACTATGGACCACAAACACTACAGAGTGTGGTAAAGACTGCTGAGAAGATCGTCAGGGTGCCCCTACCATCTCTGCAGGACATCTACCACTGGAGAGTCCATAGAAGAGCCTGCAGCATCATCAAAGACTTCACTCACCCCCAATACAGGTTTTCACACCTGTGCCCTCTGGCAGGAGGTACAGAAACATGAAATGCAGGACCTCTAGGCTGAGGGACAGTCTTATCCTCAGGCCATCAGACTGATCAACAGATCCAATCCACTGCCCCTGCCCCAAACCTAACCCACCTCACCCCTGCCCCAATCCCCGCCCCCCTTCCATCTCCCTCCACCACACACAAACACACACACACACACACACACACACACACAGATGCACATACACACAGACACATGCACAGACATTTTGTCGCTTAGTACTACTCTACTGTATATTGTACATAGTGTTCTTCGGATATTTTATTTATATTCTTTGTATCTCTTCTGACATTTTATTATTTATTTTTCTTTTTTTTATATTCTTCATTTCTAGACCTTGTGTTTCTTTGATAAACAGCATTCAGAGTGGAAGGCAAAGGAAGAATTTCACTGCACAGGGAAACTTGTTTTAACTGTGCATATGACAAACGCTTTGACCTGATTTTATTTGACTTGACTTGACTTGACTTGAGGGTAAATGTTACTCTGTGAGACAATATTATCTGAAATATCCAACTTTGAAGAGTATCCTAAAGGGTTTAAGGTTTTTATAGTAACAGCGGGCAACATATGTGTGCCAAACAAACTAGTATACATAATTGAATAAAAAGAATAAAGACAAGTATTGCCAAGCACCTTTTGCATACTACATGTAACCTTCAGAATAGCTTTATATATATATATATATATATATATATATATATATATATATATATATATATATATATATATATATATATATATGTGTGTGTGTGTGTGTGTGTGTGTGTGTGTGTGTGTGTATGTCCTGGACCTTTACCTCCACCCCTTTACTTTTCATATGAATAAAGAATATAAACATATGCTGCTTTGGGGAAAGGCTTCAAAAGTGCATCTCCTTCTGGAGCTCCACAAGCTGTTGGCTCTTATTTGTATTTTTATAATCTATTTAACCATCAGTTTAATATGCCAGAGCACAATGTTAACTTCTATATCTAAATTCCAATTTTTCTTACATGTGCAGTAGTTAATTTGTGGCTCATATATATTTAAAATATTTCTCCTTCTGTATGCTTTGTTAAATTATAAATGAGTTATCCTTCAAATGCAAATTTAGCTTAAAGCACCACTTTCAACGCTACAATCTCAGGCAAATGTCACTTATAATATTTATGGTGGAGGCACTGGTATTATCAGAGGTGACCACTTGACCACATGTCATCGCATGTGGTTTGCTGATCCTGTTAAATATGAGAATGTTTTTCACCACACTGGCCACCAGTACATGTACTAATTACATAGTGGGTATCAGCGTTACCACACCATTTTTGTGTTTGATACATCACTGCACTTCAGACACATAAGAGCTGTGTAGCACCAAGATGAAGAGCTTACATTTGGACAATGCTTCTTACACCATCCCAGGCATTGGAGACAGGTTTTTTCTGTAACATCAAAAGTTTTCTTTTTGGACCTTAATAACAGTAATCTTGGAGGATAAACTTACAGCAGTGTAAGAGACTTGAGGACACAAGTACAGAAACCTGTGTTGTGAAGCTCAGACTCTGATAGTGTAGACCCAGATTTCACTTCTTTAATACAACAGGACCTCACAGACTCACATCTGATTGTCACCCCGTTGATTGAAACACCTGGCTCTAATTTCTCCTTCAAATGAATTGACAATCCCAGAGGTTCACATACTTTCGCCTAGCACAATTATGTAACACTGGATAATTTTCCTCAACAAATAAATTATCTAGTTTCAGGACTTTCAAGGAAATCTGATCATGTTTTAGGTCATATTTAAGCAGAAATAGAGCAAATTCTAAAGGATTCACAAATTTCAAGCACCACTGTATACCAAAGAAGATAAAATCCCCAAAGAAAATTAGTGCAATTTTGTGTAATTTGGTGCAAACTACATCTGGCCTGCTGTGTATGGGAAAAAAACAAACACTACAGTGGTGTGGTTGTGAAAAAGCCTTTAATGCATCTTCAGACTTGAACTCGCTTGAGTGCTGTGTGTTTGGGGTGCAGTGTGACTGAAGTATACAGCCCAGTGTCCTTCTGCAGATGGTTGTTATGAAAGCTGGTGAAGCCTCTGGCTATGGTAAGTCACAGGTGTGATGGAGGCAGACAGAGCCATAAACGACACACCACGCTGCCCAAACTGATTACTGCTGATGGGAGTGTGTATACATACAAAACACACAGAGGGCAGGGGATAAATACATCAGAATAAATCTTGACAGAGGTTCAATTTTTTCCACAACAAGTATACATTTTAAATTTGAGATTTATTTCAATATCTTTGACAAATACTTCTAAACAGTAAAGAAAAATTGCAGTAATGCCAATACAAAATGGGAAGAAAGAAAGAGAACAAATGAATGAACAGAGAAAAAATATGAAACCAAATGCAATATCAATTGTATTATTCCCATTGCAGCCCAAACGGGTTTCCCCAGATGTAAGCATGCACGTTATTGAAGATGACGTCCCGACAATGACTAAAACCTTAAAGGTAGCCATAACTTAGTGTGTTTCTTGATGATGTTAAGTATTTATGACTAAATAAATAACAATCATATCTAAAATTTGAAAAACAAGACAGCTTAAGTTATTATTTTTTGAGTGTTATTCAGAAACTCAGCTAGTCTGCTTCATCAATCATGGCTGTGTGGGTGTGGTTTGATTAGATTTGATTTACAGGGCTAGCAACACAAGTAAACAACCTCACATCTGTCATCACTTCTGATTCAAATGTTGCTAAATTAATGACCCACTGGAAGTGAAGAGATGGTGCATCTTGCAATTCCTTGTGAAGCGATTTGCTCGTGTCCCATAGAAAATGAATGGGGATGAACTTTGTATCATATTGCACCTCCTTCAGTGGGTCTTCACCATCATGGTTAGGGTTTTCCAACTACAGCTTGCCCACTTCAAACCAGTGTGAAAAGCAAGGATTCAAACAGAAATACAGAAATCTCTTGTGTGAAATAAGCAAAACAGTTCTAACAAACAGAAAAATTTTGTGTTTATGTTGGACTCCATCACTTATGGTAATGTAGGAATAACACCACATTTGAAATTAATATTAAGCACTCGTAAATTATACGGGGCACCACTCTTCACTTTGAAGAGACAATTTAAATGAATCAGTCTTATCTCTGAAAGTCATAAGTTCTGAATACAGGGACCTCCATCTCTGTTGTAAAGGAATACAATGAGAGATAAATCAAGACATTTATTGAACTACCAAGAGATAGGGATTTATGGGAACACTAAGCATATACCACATATATGCAACTACTATACTACATATATACAACTACATATATACAACAATGAATGCATGACAATGAATGAATTAATGAATGAATGTTATCAAAAACGAGTCAAAAGCGCAATGAGGGGCAATTATCTCTAAGTAAATCCAATAAAAATTTGACTTTGGATAGCCCTTTGTATCAACTCTGAGACAGAGGCATGGCAGATGGTTTTCCCACTGTTTCAGTGGTGATGAAGGGCTGATGATGAGGTGAATTTCCTGGAAAGTGCAGAGCAAAGCGAGGCACTCGGTGATCCTTGGGTTGCCAGGGTCGACAGCCAGATGAAAGCCGCTGCAGCAGGTTCAGTGACGCACTTTGGTTCACTGCTTCCCAGGAGGGTGAATACAGTCTCAGACTAGCTGAGGCTGCACAGCAGGGGTGTGTGTTCCAGTCTTGTTGCATTCAGTGGCAGGCCTCAGAGTTTGGATGCTGGTGCCCAAACTAACCAAAAGAGACCTTGGAAAAATCTTTGAAAGTTTAACTACAAATATATATATTCAAATGGCAAACAGCATGCAGTGACTAATGATACTTGGCTTGTGGCTTTTAGGCATCTTCCAGTTTTTCTTCTTAGTGAGAATTTCTTTTCTGGAGCTCTCAGGGAAAAATGAAAAAGACAACGTCTGAAATGCAACATGAGCCATAACGGCTGGCAAGGCAGAGAAAAAAAGCAGTGGGCAGCCATCAAGCAAAAACAAAAGAAGCCAAGCCAGATCCTTGGCACTCTTTTGAGTGAACACCTTGATTACTAATTAATGTGTTTGTATGTGGAGAAAACTGACCTTCAAATAAAAGGGAGATAATTTTATTCATATCGACTATCTGAAAATTACGCGCTCGCAAATTGGATACTTACTAATTTCTGTCATCAATGCCAATGTCATCAACACATCATGAAAACCAGTGAGAAAACACTGATTAACCAAATAAAATACAGAATAATATCAATAAACCTTCATTTTCTAATCTGTAATTAAATCTATTAAGAAAGCATTGTCCTAGAAATCAAACCATGGCTAAATAATACACACTGGTTAATATCAAATAAATCAAATGCAATGTTATAGAAAGTTGTTACTGAAATGGTCACAGATTTTGACCTTGCTACAACTTCAGGATAAATGGTTCTGAATACAACACAGATTAACATTGGTTAGACAAGACAAAATATGTATTTTTACACATTTTAGCAGGTATTTTCTAACTATTTTAGACAATTATTGTGAGTAAGAAGAGAGGACGAGAGAAAAACACACCCAGAGAGGAATGTGAGCTTCCCAGAATGTATTACTGTCGAGCAGGGAGGATAGTTAATGCAGTCTTTATCTGAAAAGAAAAACACAGTCATTAACTCCCATAACTGTCCAATTTATCCTCATGGCTGGTAGGGAAAGGCTGGGTTTTCAGTTCTGTTCTATGTCTTTTCTGACATCCTTCATGCCTCAGAGGTCACTGTGTGTATGCTCTTGCATCCACACAGACAGACTGTTAGACCGAAAGGAATCATAAGCTGACTGAGAAAATAGATTTTCAGTGCCTTTAACGGTTTAGGTAACTCAAGTAAAAGTTTGTTGTTCTCACATATATACTACATATTGTTTTAGGTCACATCTCTTTACAGTCAAAACTGAAGAGGATGAATATGCCAACACACCATTCCACTCTAAGCATGGCCCCATTTACAATTCTTGCTGTGGATACACTGCTTTTGTTTGATAAGATGATTGATGCTCTTGACTAAATATAATTTCAGTGGCTGGTACACAGTAAGCTTCTCTGTAGGTAGCAAGGCAAAAGTGCAAACATTACATTTCAGACACTTGCTTCTATTTTTAGCATTGTCCTACAGTTGTTCCCGGTTTTACATAACTCCCACTTTTGATAAAGTAAGCAAACACCCACTCACTCTCAGCCATGCAGTAAAGCCATATGGGACTTCAGCTCTCATTAGCCCAAGACAGCGTGAAACAAGTGAGCTGAAAGGCATCAGGGAAACCATCATTCAGGCAGTATTTACACTACAGATCTTAACATGTTAACCCAGCAACACACGTATCCATTCAAAGCAACATCTAATGAACTCTATGCCAAACACAACTATTTTTTTTCTATTTTCTTTTATATGTATGTGCTAATGTCCAGGTATAAATATACTCCTTTGAAAAACTTCAATTTAGATGTTATTGGGGTCCCCCCCCTTTTTTTGGTCAGATGTCTTCATGAGCCAGTTTGTGTACGATATTTTTTTTACTCCTTTATTATTTGTGCATTTACCTTATTTGTGCAATAAATAAATTTAAACTCAGACATACCTTATCTGGTTTAAACCTTTGTTAATTATTTTTTGGTCATTTAGAGGCAACGCAACAAGCTGTAAACACAAAGTTAATATGCTGTATCACCTAATATAACAAACCTGCAAACAATTGACCATTTACATATCTAGAAGATACAGAGCAACATTAGCATTCATTTGATGGAACAATCAATATTTACTGTTGTTTTAGCTCTGTTTTGGTCTCCACCAACTCCTGAGAGAAATATCTGGCTCCTTATCTGGTAAATGCTCCACTATGCTCACAGCTAGTTGCTAACTTTGTTTCTCTGTTGTTTTGTTGCTGAGCAAGTGGCGTACAGTTGGTTTCTAGAGCTTTTTGCTGAAAACTGCTGCCGGCTGTGGCTTGAAACAATGCTATGAGAGCAATGAAAGTGAACTAAAACAACAAAGTTTTGGCCAGAAAACCAAAACAATGAGCTGAAAGACACTAAAACGCTCCGTAAAGCTGAGGTGAACTTGCAGATTCAGGTGATAATTCTCTGTGTTCATCACTATGAGCCCTTTCACATGCAAGTCATTTGATCCATTGTTAATATAAAAATATTATTTATAGCAGATTTAAAGATGATTATACAGAGAAAACTAAATGCTAATTAGTAAGAAGGTGCTCAATAGTTAATTGCAGTGTTTATTTTTTGTTACCTGATTTTTTTTAGTTCATCAATAACAAATTTGGTAGATAGATTAATGTACAATAATACATATTTAAACCTTTAAAAGTATTTAAGCTTCTTGCTGGAATCACTGGTGGTGATTGTGTCAAGAGTGATAACTTTTGTGTCATTATACCACCTTCTTCAAACACAGTAAAACCTCTGATAAATATTGCAGAGCTGCCTCTTTGCTTCAAGACAAGCTGCAGTAACAAGAACAAAGTTTATTGAGGATACTTTGGATGAAATGTGCAGATGGGTGTATTTATAGAGGACATTGTCAGCTGGGACTCCAGGTAGACCTGACACCAGACCAACAGTCTATGCTTGACTGAGGCTTGGGCTGCTGGGCAGGTGGCATCGCTGGCACCAGACTGTGATTATGGGTGAATAATCTAGTTGACATATCTGCAAGGTGTGGGACTGAGCAAGTTGGATGGAGGGTGATGGAGCTGGTGTTATTGGACTCCCAGAGGAGCTTCTGCTTTTCTCCTCTAGAAGTTAGAAGCGTTCTATGTGAGCCGGGAGAGGTAGCCTGCATGGGCAGTCAGTTACAATATTTAATCACGCCAACACCAATTCTCCCTGCACTCAAGGCAAAGCACTTCAGCAGTGAAATGATTGACATATAAAATATTTATGAGTGAGAAATTTTAAAGTAGGAAATGCGGCAAACAGAGAAGTACGTCATTTTGCAGAGGTTTGGAAAGGAAATTACATTTAAGAGGAGGCAGGCAATCAGCTGATGTCAAGGACTGATTATCCCTCTAGTGGTTGAGTGAACAGGTTAATTATAACTTCAATATAGCAATCCATGTGATAACTGTAGAAGGAAGTCAATACATGTCCTCTCAGTGGAAAAACATAGAGACAGGCAACAGCAGTGCCCTACAATGAATGTACGGTTAGTTAGCTAGGTTGTTATTTGTAATACCAAACTCACATGGCTCATTCCATATGGGATTACAAGACACTACTATAAATATATAACATCAAAAATATAACTGACATACAACACACTGATAAGTAACACACAAAAATCATCAATATATACATATACATATATACTTGTAAACAATAATAACAAATTTACGTACAAAATATAATCAGTATTTCTATATGAAAATGGTGCACATGTATGTACCTGTATGTAAAAGCGATCTCTCATAATGACGAACTCTGTAGTTGTCCTCAGCTCTACGGACACAGACGGACATAGCAAGGCATGATGTCACCCATTGGTTTCCATTAGAGCCAGTTTGAAGCACAGAGTTGCTGCTTCCATTCGGTGCCATCTTTTCTGTTTGGAGCCAGGATCTTCCAAATAAGGAGTCTGGAAACATGCCCCGCTAACTCAGACCGAAGCTAAGGCCAACATACCAGGAATACCGAACGGTGCACACTTGGGATAACGTAACATCCGCCCCAGTGCAAGTCCCGGAGCTGGGGAGAGCAGCAGGTAAGCCAACTGTCAATCACAGTTGTCAATCAACGCTCACACAGCAGGCATCAAAGCTAATATTCATCTTTATATCTTATTAATGGAGCACTAATTTCCAAAATGGCTGCCAGCACACTTATTAGAGGGCCTGGATTTAGTGATTGAGACCATAATGACTTGTTGGAAAAATTTATTGACTCTATTGTCAGTGGTATTGCACTTTAAGGGACTTTCGACTTCAGTTTCAAGCTGTGGTTATTGCTGCTTGTCTAGGGACATAGGTCTGAAGAGTTTTATAGCGTCTTTTAGCACATTGTTTTGGTTATACAACCTGCAACTCTACCGAGAAGTTGGTGGAGACCAAAAACAGAGCCAAAAGGAGAGTGAATTTTGGGCTTTTGTTAATCAGGTGACCTGAGACACAACCGAAATGAATGGTAATGTTGCTCTATGCCTGCTGAATGTGTACATAAGCATCTGTAAGCTAACACGTTCACCATATCAACTTAAAAAGTGATAACATGTCAGTGTTGTGTTTGCAACTTATTTCTGCTACCCCCAAGGGGCTGAAATCAGTTAATGCAGGTCTAAATGTCTTTTATGCAAATGGACAACTTCAACTTAAAAAAAAATGTTTTTATCTCATTAAATTGAATATGGCATGGTTACTAGTACAAGGGACGGTAGAAAACAAAATATTGTGATTTTCATTTAGATGGCACATTTATCAAATCCACTCTTTTACTTTTAGACTGGAATACCGTTATGTTTCAACAATGAGAAGTGAAATACCAGATCTCAACTCGGCACATAAAGCTATTTGCTTCTAAGTCAAAATATATAGACTAATTATTGCTCCTTACCATATTCGTATTTCATTATCCTAAATGGAAGGAGTATTGGTTTAATCCATATGTCATTAGCCTCTCGTTTTTTTACTCTCAGCAAAAACAGTTAATCTTAATAAACAGGTTTTGATCTTTCCTCGGAGTCTTACACCTGAGGTTAATTAATTGAAAGATCTTAATTTTCTAACAGCAGAACTGGGTTGTATTAAGGGTATCCCCAGTTGTTCAGTATCACTTTACAAATTATTTTGACTCCTGTGAACTAGAAGTAGACGTGGCTTGTTGTTACCCCTGTGGAAGGAACACAGCATCGCTCCCAAATCCAGCCCTCCCTATCACCCCTCTCAGCCATCTCTGCCTTTGCCCTTTCCTCTGTTGAGCCAAAAACAGACACCAGCCACAGGTGGTCTCTGTGCTTTATTGGTTCTGACACACATCTCTTGCCTTAAGAGCTTAGAGAGACAATTAAAAATTCATTAGGACAATGAGATGAGAGAGGAAAAAAAGAAATAGGACAGACAACAATACATAACCTTGCTGAGGCTCCAAAGTGCTCTGACCTATCGTCTACAATGTCTCTTGCTGGCGGCATTATTGTGCATATGTGTGTCTGTGTGGTTGTAGTGCAATTATAGAGATACAGAGTCTATCTAATATAGAAAACAAGGCTGCCCTGCTATTACCCTAAAAATCCCACAACAGAGGGACATTTATTTATGCAACAGTTTTGTTTAGAGCCCAGAAATTCACAGCTGCTGCGGATTTCAACCATATTCAGTTGTAAATTTGTATGCTCCTCAAAGCATCTGGTCTCTGTACAGTACATTTACCTCGTGATCCAAGGCATTTAAACACATTCAAATGATTCTGACTAGCAAATAACCATTGTCCCTGGTTTTTGTTTTACTTGCAAATCAGTCTGTCCACGACTCACTTATGAGGGACTGTATTTGTGTTTTATCTTTTCTACATTACACTACATTTTTGATCACATTCCCACTACTGTTTTCAGTCACAAGTGGTCACACATGACATTAAATTAACCACAATTTTAAACACATTGATACAACACAGTCTTTTCTACATGGCCTGAGAGGTAAATCCAACAATTCCTGTTCGGAAGACTTAAGTGACCCTCTGTGCAGGGACAGTAATGATAATGGTGGTAATGTAAGTTGGAACCTGACTATTCAGAGTGCAGGAAGTGATTTTTAAGTGAATTCTGAATTTGCCAGCATAAAGACTTCAAAATGAGTCTAATGAGGGACATTTTGGAAGACCTGGCATGGCAGATGAATGATGCATAAAGTCAGATGGCAGGGACACAGAAAATAAAATTTTAATGTCAATCAAATTGCAACTTCACAAACTCAACAGCAGATCCTCCATCATCTTTGATGCAACTGAAATAAATTTCTTTTTCAGCTTAAAACATGCTGTTCAGCCTGTCAAGTTCTGTCTAGACAGTAACAAAAGTCAACATAAAAAACAACTACAGAGAGACTTTGATGCTTTAACACAAATCCCTCGACGAGCATGGGGGCAGTTTATAACATGATATGTCTTGGAAAGATGCCACCTCCCTGCAGCAAAATTCACAGTGGCAATGTATGAAATGCTTTGGAGAGTAACAGATGTAATATTAGATACAAAGATTCATCAGACTGTTAATGTAAGCATATAATCTTTTGGTTCATGAGTTTGTACTGCAAATACAAATCAGGCTGTTCAGATTAATATGCAATGATTAATGATATGGTGTATAAGTGACACATAAGGTTATTCGTCACATAAATCATATATCCATATATGCCACTGGACTCCTCTCCACTCTCTCTTTCACTCTCTGTCTCTCTTTTCTGCTTTCTCTCTGACCATCACACGTTTTTCAGTGTTGGACTCGGTCACATGTGCAGGCAAGTGTCAGATCATTTATTTCATGGTGGGACTGGAGGTGGAGTACGCTTTTATCACATTGCTGCTGACATTAGCCGTCAGCCTCTCGCCCCTTCCATCACGCTCTTTAATGTCTACTCAAATTGCAAGATCACTCTCGAAATGGCGTGATTGTGAAAGACAAACTCATCTCTCATCTCTGCAAACACACACATGCACACGCTACTCAAATTAGAGTTTGGGTCACTAGGTTTCAAGATCCAGTCTGTGTCTATAGGCTTTAGGTTTGCTATTTTAGGTATTTCAGTGTAGAGATGAGACAGCACACCAGACCTCACTCTGTATTCTTACCTGCATGCTATCACAGATTCCTCGAAGATCCAGGTACCCTCTTGTGTTTCTGTGGCTCCTTTCCCCGTCCCACATTACATAACATGACAGATTTGATGCCAGTGGGATGAAGATGGTAATACTAGAATACTAAATGGTAAAATGCTTAAGTGGTTTTCCAGTAGCTCATGTAACTGCTGAGGCTGTGAATATTACAGCAGAGAGCTGAGTGCATTACTGTCACACTGAACCACATTAAACTCACAAATGAAAATGTTCCCAAACACATTTATTATTACCAAATCTGATTCAATCACCATTGATGAATTATGCACTACTGATACAACTCTGTACAGTGATTCAATATCAGCACAATAATAGTCACTTATTTTCTTACACAGAACCAACGATGATTAAGATGCTGTAGATTTCAAACTTTTCCATGACTGTAACAACTTTCTAAAACTAGAAAAATAATGACAAGTTTTGCTGCAAAACGCAAAATGGCTATTTGTTTGTACATGTAAGATATTCACTCATTCAGTAAAAGTTTGCACGTAACATGTTAACATATTAGATTTGTTTTCTTCCTGTTGACCATTTAAATTCCCTGATGTTGTTATTGGGTCAACCTGCAGTACATCACAGCACCCTTAACATCAACAGATACCTTCATGTCTACTAGATTGTCAATCAGTTGGCTTTAAAGGACCAGTGTGTAAGATTTGGGGGGATCTATTGGCAGAAATGGAATATAATACTCATAGGTATGTTTTAATTAGTGTACAATCACCTGAAAATAAGAATTGTTGTGTTTTCGTTACCTTAGAGGGGAGGAGCTCACAGCTAGATGCCACTAAATCCTACACACTGGTCCTTTAAAGGAATAGATTTGGGAAATAGGCTTATTCACTTTATTGCCAAGAGTTAGGTGAGATGATCAATCACTCATATCAGCATGTTAAATACTGTATTGATCCAAATATGACCAAAAAGTGGGGGTCGTATTGTTTTCCATGACTTAAGAATTCAAAACATTAGATGTTCTTTTTGAGTGGAGAGTATCAAAGTAACACCAGCTCTTAAAGAGTGTTGAGTTGTGGGTGGTTTGTGGCCTCAGTGTTGACAGGCTAGCAAGTTTCTTGATTTCTTAGCAAGTCTCTTAGACTTAGTGAGCCCTTAAAGTGTTTAGGAATCCCAGTTTGACCTACTGGAGGTTCTGATAGCTCATGTAACATGTTTTGTTGCCACTTTTTAAATAAACTCTTGACAAGTGTCTCCCAATGTCTTTACTGCAGAATCAGACAGAGGACTGAATATTCTGTCAAGCTGCCAAAAATCACCTGTCAGTGAATGTGGTGATATAAAACAAAATGCTGACAATTGGGGAAGATCATTAGCATTGCTTCAAGAGCATGACAGGAGAGAATATAAGTATTTGACTGAAAGGCAAGCTACACAAAATGTGGGACACTTTCTCATTCACTGGATGGGGGTGGGGTGGGGGTCATCTTATAATCAGGGTCATCTTATATTTGGTCCGGTACAGTGTGAAGTTACAACCAGGAGTTGGTTAGCTTATCTTAGCATAAAGACTGGAGACTCCAAGAAGTGACTGCACTACACTTTGGTTTTGTACAGGTGAAACAAATGAGATATAACATCTTAATTAGTGAGGTTTAGAGGTGCTGGTAGGTGGACTTTGTTACCTTTGGTCAGAGCTTGGCTAGCTGTTTCCCCTTGTTTCCAGTCTTGTCTATGCAAAGCTAAGCTAACCGTCTCCTGGTTGTAACTTCATATTTAGTGGCCAATAAAGCAAATAAGCCTATTTCCCAAAATATCAAACTATTCTTTTAATGGGCACTTCATGGTAAAGAGAACAAAACTGTTTTTTAATTGTCTTTTACTATCACATCAATGGAACTATGAGAATAAAGTGTGTAGACTTAGGTAATAAATCTGGAAACATTTCAGAGCTGTAACGGAGAGAAAAGCATCATCTATATTGAGTTTAATAATTTTCCCTTTTTTGTTCATTCTGTTGCTGAATTATTACCATATCAGATGTCTGTCAATTATGACAGAAATACATGAATAATTAATCAATGATCATAAATGAAAATATAGCCATTTTATGTTGTAAAATGCTCTTCAACCTCATTCATAGATATTTCATATTGTCAACTTGTACAATACAGAATTCTGAACAATACACAAGACTTATACCTGACACACTGATGAGATCATCTTATGTTACAAATAGATTATACCCTGAAAAGGTTGGCCGGCACAGTATGAGGGTCTGCTATTATTATAATGCTTTTTTATACTAAACTCTGTGTCATCCCAATCACTTAGTCTACAATGATTTCGTAAATATACAGGTAATTCTTTCATTCACATTTGCCTTGACAAAAATAACCATTATTATAAAATGCTAAAAATAAAGGCTGTACCAATTTAACATTGTTTGACACATGGCACAATGCAAATGACCAACCTTATAACTGATAAAGTGCATTTCGGATACTTGAGGCAGATTGAAATTAGATGCTGAGTAAAATGAATGTAACAACACAGAATCAAATCCCTGGTATGGACTTTTCCCATTACCTAAACCTTTGAAATGCACAGCATTTCAAAGAGGAGGCAATAGATTGATTTCTTAACACAAACTGAAATTAAAAAAGAAAACATTAACTGCATGGTTATTGGGGGTATCAGTGCAGCTCCTGGAGATGGGTCCAGTTCCTGAAATTATTGAAAGGCCCTTAAAAGCCCCTGATGTAAAGCCTCAGGAAAGAGGTTTGACGATAGAGAAAGGTGAGACAAGAAGACCAGAGGAGAGGGTGTGTCTTGTTGTGGCAGTAGTGTAGCGACAGAACCTGCAGTTTGTTCCTTCAAGACCCACACTATGTGTGCTTGGCCGAGCTTGAAAAATGTAATTATCATGCCATGCATAGATATAGGTTTGCTTGTCCAGAGACAATTGTAGATGGAGGTCAAACGTTAAAGTCTGGGTTGGATTTTGATTTGGTAAACATGGAGCAAGGGCCAGGAAACAGTTAGACTAGCCTAGCATAATGAGTGGAAACCGAGGGAAACAGCTAGCCAAGGTCTGTCTGAAGATAGTAAAATCCACCTACAAGCACCTCTAAAGCTCACTAATTAACACATTACTTTTTATTAGTTTAATTCATACAAAAACTGAAGTGTAAAAGCAACAATTTGCAGTTTTATGGGAGTTTGGTGCCAGACTATTTGTCAGCCATGACCAATAACTTCCTGTAAATCCCCCCCAGCCACAACCACAACTTTTCTTCTTTTTTTTTTTTGCACAGATTAAACAAACGAGATATAAGATCAATAAATTAGTGAGCTATAGAGGTTCTGGTAGGAGGATTTTGTTACTTTTGGACAGAGTGCAGCTTGCTATTTCCCTGTGTTTCCAGTCTTTCTGCTAAGCTAAGCTAACTGGTTCCAGCTACAAATTTACCATACATGATATGAGAGTGGCACCAATCTTGTCGTCTACAGTAACTCTCTGCAAGAAAGCAAACGAGCGCATTTCCCAAAATGTCAAACTATTCTTTTTAAGACAAATTTACTGGACCAAAACCACAAAACATATGCTTGTGGGTTTTGAATTCACGTATCTTTCAGGTCTTCTCACCATGTGGAGGGGACTGGTCTCGCAGAAAGAGCAAGGTCACACCCTTCCTAAAACGGTGGTCCCTGACACTATAGATGATCACGTTACAGCAACTGTTTCCTGTTAGGATCCAGAAGGCAATGAAGGAAAAGTTACACCAGGTGTATCCCACCACACTCCCAAGCACAAACACTGCAATGGGAGAGAAGGATGCTGTGAAGGCAAACGTTAATATGCCAATTGTCTTAGCAGCTTTGATATCTGAAAAGGAGGGTCTGTGGGAGCACCCTCCCCCTCCTCCTCCCCCGCCATCACTCAGACTGCCCTCAGAGAGGAGTTTGCGTTTTCGGGAGTACCGTCTGATGCTAGTGAAAGACATGATATTAACTGCTAATGTGCCACCAAGAAGCGTGAAGTCAAATGCTGGAAATAACAGCAAAATGTTGGCATCAGGTGGCAGCTGGCTTCCAAACAATAATGGGGTGTAGTTACACATACGACTGCACTCATTGTACTCCAAAGTGAAGTTACTGCTAAAGATGAGGGGTGCAAGTGCCAGCAGGAAGCTAGCAGCCCAGGAGAGCAGAATGAGGAGCAGAGTTCGTCTTCGTGTCACCAAGGCGTCCTTGTGGAGTGGCCGTAGTATGGCCACACTTCGCTCCACTGTCATGAGGAAGATGGTGCTGATGGAGACAAAGGTGCATCCAGCAAACACGGGGCCAATCAGCATGCAGGGCTGCCAAGGGCTCACTAGTCCACCCAGAGAGGAAGTGGAGGCCGGGGAAGTAGAACTACCTTGGTACCAAATGGGAGGTGTGCTGGTTACCATCAGAGAGATCTCGGTGTAGACGGAGAAAGGGACCACAAGGACACCCACCATCATGTCTGCTATGGCCAGAGACACTGTGAAGGAGAGAGAAATAGGCTGTTTTCATATAGATATACCTTTAGGTCTTTCAGAAATGAAAAGGTGCAGTATTGTGAACATTTTTAAAACAGTAAAAAAAAGAAGCTTGTCATTTCAATTTTTGTGTAAAACACAAGACTGTGTAAAACTGTTTTTTACTCACCAAAGAAAAATAAGTAACATATAAAACAAGTAACATGGTACAAATGTGATAACAATATACCACATAATGAGTGCATTTACATGCACATTAGTATCCTGGTTCTGGATAGGTTTTAAAGTATCCTGATTATGTTTTGGTCTCAGAAACTTGGATGCAATACCTGGAGTACTTCAATAGAAACCAGGATACTGCTGCATGTAAACACCTTATCAGGTTTCTGAACATTCTTTGTAGGTACAAAACATAGTGGCTAAGATGGTGAGAAATAAAGACACAACTGCACACAGACGATCAGAAACCTGGGTACTGTTAGAATAATGTATGCATGAATAACCAGGTTTCTCATGTTTCATGTAAATGCCGTAATAAAAACCAGGATAAAACTCAACCAGAATACTAGTGCAAACCCAGTCAATTGCCAAGATCTTCTTAGATCCTTTTCATTAGACTTTTGAAGGTGTTGGTAAATTATTACTCATTTTCAAAATTATGCCTGAATTCCCACAGGAAAGAAAATTTCTGCTGCTGGTTATCACTTTGTAATACAGGACCATATCAACTTTTATTTACACATGGCAGGGTAGTTCAAATAATTTTCTCAAATGAAAAGCTGAAATTAAAAAATTGCTGCTACCAACATGCACTGGGTGGTAAAATTTACCTTTCAGGTATCCCTGTGGTGTTCTGGACTGCCTCGTCTGCACAAAGACAGTGAGAGTGACCACATTCCCAACCACGATGGCAAAAGCCAGGCTGACCATGAACACCACTGTTAAGGTGCGATTGAGAAACCCACAGCAACAGACAGTACAGAGAGGGGCCAGAGACCGGCCTGATCCAAGCTCTGCCTGAGTAGCTGCAGTCAGGTTGAATAGACAGTCTGTAGTCGCCAGCAGAACTGCTGTACTCCCAGGAACACTGGTGTTGGGAATCAGAGCAGTCATGGCCCAGGATAGACTGGTTTTCCCTTTGTGATGTGTGGTTGGGCCGCTTACGAAACCATATCCAGGGCTGTCAAACTATTCTGTTGACAAATGAAAAGACACAGTGTTAAATGTCTGTTAAATAATCTGTCCTAACCAATCCAAACCTGAATCCTCAGCTATAGAAGTAAAACAATGGCATCAACTAAGTGAAACTCAGACAGTCAGAAGGAAAGTCACTCTTGTCACACAGTGATGTTCACACCCTGGCCATCACACATTTCAGCTACTAAGTTTGCAGTCATAAAGTCCCCCTGGACAAAACAACACCTTTAAATATCCATCATTCCAACCGGCATTAATGTTTTAATTAGTTCTAAAATTAAAAAAAAACAAACAGTGGAGGACATTGCAAGTAAAAAATTGCGTATTTAACATGTCATACAAAAGTATGAGCATTATCTCTGCAGTTTTTAAATTTCCAGGTAATGAACCCCTTGTTTTACTCTTACAAATGTTGAATTGTGCAAATATTTCCAACAAATGGAGCTTTAAACATTCATTGTGAAAAGAGAGAAAAATAACCTTGAGTGATTACCTCATCACCAGTAACTCAAGCAGACATTTGGAGCTGAAGTGAAAAGCAAACCTTAAGTCCAAGTATTCAACTATTACTGACTTTCACTTCAAAAATAGCATGATTTTGTTTCAGGTTGGACTGTGATTGGCTAGCTGCATCACTGCATTGCACCAATGAAAAAAAGAACATGGTTTAACTAGCCTAACTTTTTTGGAAGTAGGGGACTCAGTGACGGTTGATGCTTTAACTTGTGGTCTTCAATGTGTTTCAAACTGAATTCATTCTTTAAAATCTTGCTTGATAACCTTTTTTTCCAGCCAGAAAAGTGTCCCTTCCAATATATTTGATAGCAGTCAGTCATGTGATGTGGCTAGTTATTAAAGATTCATGCTTGTATCTGAAATATTAACCTGTATCATCTGCATAATAATGAACAAAAGGATTTTGGTACATTGATGATGGGCTTTTAACTTTCAAAAGCCACCAATATCAGCCCACAATGAAGAACATCTTTTCTTTGTAAATCCAACTCTAGCATACACCCAGCTGCCAATCAAAATGTTGTTGCATGTGCATTTCATGACTGTACATTGATTATCTCCCAGACATTCCTCAGACACTGAGTCGATTGACAGAAAATTAATCTGCAACTATTTTGACTGTTGAATAATTGTTTTAGTCATTTTTCAAGCAAAGAATGCCAAATCTTTGCTGGTTGCAGCTTATCAAATGTGAGGATATGAAGCTTTTCTGTGTCATATGTGATAGTAAATTAAATATTTTTGGATTTTGTATTGTTGGTCAGACAAAGCAAAGCATACGAAGACGTTGCCATGGTCAAACGACATTTTATAGACAAAACGATTAATCCATAACGAAAATTGTACAGTTTTACAGTAACAGTGTGTCATATATCAGGTCAAGCACATAATCCAATAATGTAGAGAGGGTGTGGAGAGAAAAAAACATGTAAAGAACTGAAAACACTAAAGTATATGCAGTGTTTTAAGACAGTGATGTAATGTGTTGATGTTGCTGTTCATACTAATGTTTTGGACAAAAGACTGGATTCTCTTAGATTATACAATCTTTCGTGCAAACAAAAGGTAAAGTAGCCTTTTAAACGACATTGTCAAGCAGAGCACAGACTGTGATTTTTTTTTACTTGTGTGTCCAGGCTACATGCTGTTCTTGTGCCCTAACGCTGTTGGAAGCACCTCGATGCTGTCAGTACCCATGCAGAAAGTCTAAGTTCAGTACCAAATGTCTCTCTCAGCTGACAACCAGATACATGAGTCCTTCAATCATTTATGCTGTTCACTGGGCTGGAGAGCAGGAAGGTACACACATCCAAGAAAACAAAGGGTAACAGGAATGGACATATTCAGACCACAGCAAAATCCCATGTTCTTACTCTAGCTTTAGGCACAGAGACAGTCAACGAAACGTCACAGCAGTGTAACTTAAACTATTATCAGTGGTGAATTAACATCACAATAATGAAAGGGTTCAAGAGGAGCAGGAATAAAAAAACACTTTTGGGTGTGCTTTCTGTTACCAGCATATTGTTCAGGATTTAATGAAGACTCAGAGGAATTACATATGAAAGGACCGTAAAGCTCGTGTGCCCTCATTACTCGCTCACATACATTTGATTCATTTGAACTTTATTGTCAATTTTCCCTCCACAAATGAGATACAAAGACATGGATGGTAAAAACTCATGGGAATTATCTGTACAGAAAAGCTTTTCAAATTCTGTTCTAATAAAAATATGTAACAGGGGTTAGATAAAGTACATAACCTTCCTTGTTACTGTATCATATTCATATGCAGAGATGACAATCAAACGGCTACATGAAGCTGAAATCTTTCATATTTTTAATCTAACATTAAGTGCCAGAGGTCTATATTCATATCCCTCAGATGTTTTCATGTTTCATTGTTTTATATCATTGAATCAAGATATACTGTATCTAATATGGCTTTTTTTGTTGTGTTGATCAACAGAAAAAGACCATTTTAAGGATTCACCTCTTCCAAGTCAGTAATTAGCGGAAGCACCTTTTGCAGCAATTATAGCTTTGAATCTGTGTGGATAAGTGTCTATCAGCTTTGCATGTCTGAAAATATCTACAGTGGTGTGATGCAAAATTAAAAATAGTGCATTTGCTATGGATAGAATTATTATTTAAATGTCATACCCCCAAAGGCTTTACCTGACACTACTAACCAAAACAAACACAAAAACATGTATCAAACACATAACTCATACATTGATGGTAAGAATTCAACAAAAACTGAGCCATATCAAACACCTTATATAATCTTATGTATTGTAATCTACACTCATCTCTCATGTCAAACAGACTGGGATGTCCAGCAGACATTTTCAGGATAAGCTCATGACAAAATGGACAATAGAAAATGAAAATGCATTTCTTTCTCAAGCTCATCCAAATCATGCAGGTTGTGCTAATGTTGGTACATGGCCAACTAATGGTAACAGTAGTATAATTTAATCACTTTAATAAAAAATATATTTACATTCTTCTTATAGTATCTAGTTTTGTACATTCTTTGTTATCTGGTCAGTCAACATGGTGAAAGTTACAGATTTATGTTTTAAGTTAAGCTTAAGGTTTAGCTGTCTTACAGTTGAGTATGTTACATTTAAAAAATTAAATTTTTTCTTGCTCACTATCTCTCTCAAATGTTGCCCCTAAACAGACTATAATACTGTGAAATGTACCATACACATGAAACCATTTTCAAATATATCTGTCACTCTACTTCTAGTAAAACCCTTTTCCTCAATATACCAGCATTGGATTCAGTTTGTGTGATATCGTCTTACAGAATCACATCTAAGTCTGTCCTTTTTGTAAAAGTTCTGTGAAATCACTACTGAGTTCTTGGGAGTCCAATCAAGAACCAAATCTCTGTGTTTCCCTGCTCATTCCGGGTTCTAGGTTTCTCATAAGTTAAGTTGTCAGTCTCCTACGTTCGAGCTCTCTTTAGTCCTGACTTCCCTCCACCTGTGCTGAGCTCTTCCTTGTCTGGTTCCACACTGTGACAGTTTCTGTAGTTTCTAAGTGCTGTAGTACCAGATTCCTCACATTCCCAAAGGACACATCTGGTCCCAGTCTCTCTGCGTTCAGTGCGCTCACTCTCATCAGTCCAAGGTCTTGCACAGCATGAATCCCAGATGGCTGTATTTCTGCCTAATGTATGAATGCAGCTCAGACAGAGAGACTATGTTACTGACTGATTGCCTGATTGATACTATTGTCTGTGGTCTCTATGCGATGCTATACTGTTGGCGTGTTATCATACTAGTATTCAGAGAGGACAGCGTGGGAAATTATGTGTCTTTCTGCAAGCCTCTGTGTCTTGTTGTCCAACGGGCAGGGATAACCATACAGGATATTTTACTAAGCATTATGCTGAAGCATGCTTCACACAGCCCAGCCCTCCTAGGAATCAAGAAAATTGTCTGTTGTTTATGTATCAAGGAAAAGAGTCTGAATGTGGAGGTAATTTGTTTTGACTTTGGTGCATCCAATAATCAAGGCCAACAATTTTTCAACAATTTGTCAACAATCTTTCCCTAAAAGAAGTAGCTTTAATTGCCTAACTTTTACCATAGAGACTGGCCCATCTCTGTAAGCAAATGTGTTTATGTTCAAGTGACAAAGTCCTCTAGTGGTCGTAATAATTTTAAGTCTTAGTGTCCTATTTTCCTGAAATAAGACGCAGGGGCAGATCTCCTGGTGCATAGCCCATGTGAGTGTGACCAACAATTTTCTGCAATTTTCCTGACCATTAGCCTTGGCGCAACCCAGGCTCAGCAGTGTGCAGGAGAGACTGAATACAATATTAGTAGGAGGAATACAGACTCAGCAGGTGTCGTCGGGGCGATCACATGAGCTCCTTTCATCCCCTTTAAATGCAGCAACAGGTGAAACAGGGGAGAGAGGCTGAGTGAGAGAGAGAAAAGAGTTCACATCTGTGAAGCACCAGAATTCAGGACATGCCAAATATGTGCCATCTATGCGTAAAATTATGCAAAGCCCCTCTCTCAAATCAGAGACTGTAGATGAAACACGTGTATCATTCCTGCTGCTGTGTGATGACTGCAGCTGTTTAATAAACATGGAAAAGATCCAACATTCTACAAGTTGCTGTGGGAATTCACTCATCCAACAGAACATATTTCTGAACTCAGGGTCACTGGATTATGCCCATGTGGATGATATTAAGAATTTAAAAATTGTGTTTTGATTCTCATATCAATCTGCAGTATATGAAAAAACTTCAGGCAAACTGAAAGGGGCAAAACCTAACAGAAATGAAAGGTGTTTTGTGATTTTGGAGACATCTGTGTGCATGCGTCTCTGCCAACTGAGGCTGCGAAAATTGCCCTGCGTCTGCATGTGCCACGAGAGGTGGTCTGAGCAGGTTTTATAGCAAACGCAATTTCATGCCAAAATGAGCACCAAAATTGCACTGCACCGCCTAATCTGCATAAACACAGCCTCAGCTGTGCCTCACCTCCCATGTGAGCGCAAGTGCGCTTCTTTGATGCCAGGAAATTACCAAACTGGCACAGATACAAAAAAATAGACTTGCACCCATTGAGACCCTCTCACTGGCCCTGTGCTGGCAGGAAAATAGGGCCCTTAGTGTGACCTTTTTATGAGCCAGTCTGGGGTGGTTGGATGTAGAGCTGCAACGAATAGTCAATAAATTGATTAGCCAATCAACAGAAAAATATTCTGCAACTATTTTGATAATCAAATGATTGTTTTAGTCTTTTTTTTTTAGGAAAAATTCCAAAAAGCAGCTTCTCAATTGTAAAGATTTTAAGTTTTTTGTGTCATACATGACAGTAAACTGAATGCTTTTGGATTTTTGACTGTTAATCGGGCAAAACATGACATTTGAAATTGTCACCTTGTGCTCTAAGAAATTATAATAGGCATCTTTCACTATTGTCTGACGTTGATCATTTTTTGTGCTGTGTTCAGGATGCTTCTGGGTGTCAGCCTTTGGGGAGTGGGTGTGTAGCCCCCAACCAATAACAGCGTGCAGGGTGTGAGGTCAGGACTCGTAGTGTAGTGACTGGGTTACATCGCTGTCTCTGTCTCTCTGCTCTGCTCGACTCTGCTTTCTGTCTCTGTGTCATGGATGTATAAAGAGCAACAGGTCTGTGTGTCTGCTTGACCGAGGGCAGGTCTGAGATACACACACTAGCAATGCGGCACCTTCCTGCAGGGTTGTGTGGAGGTGTGGGTGTGTTTATTTGTGCTTTAGAATGTAACTGCTGTGAAACAGGAAATAACATTTTATTTCTCTGATTCACGGCTTTGTTCTCACCAGTGCCGCTTGCTTCACTCTCTAGTTCGCTTCTCACCGCTGCTCTCTCCCTCTCTCTCTCTCTCTCTCTCTCTCACTCTCTCTCACTTGCTTGTTGAGCGGGGGGGCAACACACTGCTGTGTGTAACCAACAAATCCTCCGTAGTATACCTTTAACCATGCTGTATTTGCCTCTCACAGATACCTGAATTGTGGGAATTATTACATTAAACATTTTGTTATGCTTAAAATGTTGCAAAATGTGATCCTGGGTTTTGCAGGATTGTCCAGTATCAACCTTCTGTTTGGTGAAAGCAGATGTGAGAAAATCCATCAGCCTCTGTACCAAGACTTAAAAGGGAGTATTTTGAGTATTAATATTATAAATGAATCTTGCATTCTCTCAGCTTCAGCTTTTTATAACTAAATAATATTAACTATGAATCATTTAACTAGAGAAAGTTATCCATAACAACCGGTGTAAATCAAATAACATGAATCTTTAAATCATACACATTTAACACCATGGGCTTGTAAAATGTGAGGTATTTTCAACAGCTTTAGGCATTAATTTTCATGTCATAACAAAGCAATTCTTTTACTTTTAATTTGTCTGATGGTACTGGTGGTAAACAAAAGAAAATTTATTTTGGGGAGGATAGTGGATGAACCTCATTATGGGGCTTTTTGCCTTTACCTTGAGTAAAGATGACAAGCGGAAGTCTTCCCTGTGGCAAGACCCCAGGTGTAGTGAGACAAGCAGCTGACAGCAAAGGCAGCGCATGCACACACACACACACACACACACACACACACACACACACACACACACACACACACACACACACACACACACACACACACACACATGTTGACCTAGGCCACCTTTGAGGACATAACATAGACTTACATTCATTTCCTGGAGACTTACCCTAACCCTAACCATAACAACTGCTTGCCTAACCCTAACCTAACCCTAACCTTAACCACTGACCCAAAAATCAGCATTTTACCAACTGTGGACATGGCTTTTGTCCCCACTTGAACAAGCCGTCCTCAATTAAGTGGTGTTTAGTCTGAAATTTGTCCCTGAAAGTAGCCTATGACACACACACTCGCACCTTACTGTTAAAAAATCCCATCATCTTCACATCCAGTACAAATTAAGATATCTGTCTGTGTTTTGGAAAAGGGGAAAATGAAATACTACACAGTTCAGCATGTCCTACATCTGTTGACATTTCTTGAACAACAAAAGAAGCCTGAATGAGGGTTCATTATTTTGTGTGTGTGTGTGTGTGTGATGGCTTTTGCAAACTGTTCCTGTTCCTAAACTGCTCCTATTTTCGCCACAACTTGCAATTTCAAAAAGCCATTTTCAATAGTTTTTACATGATGTTTCAGCAGTTTTTGTCAATAGCTAGATCAGATGTAGATTATAAAGAGTAGACTGACAGCACCTGGTTGCAGGTTCCATATTTATCAGTTTGTGTTGGTGTTTTCTCCTTCTTCTGACACATGACTGTTGATTAACCACTGATCACTTGAACCTGTGAGGTTTGATAATGTTCTAATAGGCCCTCGATGTGCAGTTGATTAGCTCAGCACTGAGAGGGTTTAAAAGAGAATTGACAGAGAATTGCTGTTGATTCAAATGCGTTGATACAGTAGATGACGGAGAACAGGAACACTGAAAACAAAGTCTGCAATTATGTGTTTGCAGTCATCCAAGGAGCCACTTACATGTGGGCTTTTTGATTACTGTGTAAAAATGGTGCTCATTACTGTACATGGATCTGACACTATGGCTTTGTCCCACTCAGATTCACCCTCAGTCTGGAGTGAACCAAACCAAGGATAATCTATAGATACCACTTGTGACTTTTATATATATCATCAGAAGCTGACAGCAAAATGGAAACCACACATTAGGTGAGCATAGCTTTTCTTCTTCTTGTAATGTGTAACAACAGGTCATTTTTGTCTAAAATTGCAATACTTCCCTGCACTGTTAACACTTTTTGCAACACGTTATGCATCGCCCTCAAATGCAAAGTTTGATGATGACAAATCTCCATTTAGTGGAAATGGGGGAGATGCCTACTACTTCACAAAGCAAACTGAAAAGACACTTTGTTTCACATGAACATCATAAATGCACATGCAAGGAGGGATGCTCCAGTGGCAGAGGGGGTTGAGGCATCTCCCATGAACTGCAACTGATTCAACTGGGGACTATTGTTGCATTCAATTCCCCATCTCTCTAATAAAGGTATCAAAATGCGCTAATGGGCTAATGTTAGTTACTTTAGATGTGAGTGAACTGTCAATCACGGCTTTCAATCAGCACCAATACAGCAGACAAAATGACGACCAGCACACTTATTAGACAGTCTGAATTTAGAGATTGAGACCATAATGACTCATTGAACAAAATTATTGACATAGTATTTTTAGAGAGAAGTTGACATTTTTTGAATGGGAGTCAATTGGAGACAGGGATTTTTTGAAGCCAGCATCTAGCGGCCATCAGTAACATTGCACTTTAAGGTACTTCCGCATTGGCTTCAGCCTCAAGCCATAGTAGTTGCCACTTAGTACTAATGGAGGATTTTTTCAGTCAAATGCTAAAGACTGGTGGGGTTTTAGTGATTGTGTAATGGCAAGGAATTGTGGAAGGAACCAATTAAGATTATGTTCATTTATTAAATGTTTTAAGGGGAGTTTGAAACTGAAGCATAAAACAGAACAAAAATAATGGAGTTGTTCAAATAAGTGTTCATTATCTATATGTGATCACGTGTGCAGAAATGGAGGAAACCATAAAATGAGCAGGGCCCCTTTAATGATGCCTACAGTTTTCTGTTCTCTGGAGACAAATGTACTGCAATAGGTGCGTTTAGATTTAGTTTGTTGGTAATGCATGCATGAATTGTCTTTGACAGGGCTATGTCCCTGAGTGACAGGTCAGGCATATGTAGGAAGACCGTGGGGGCTTGGTCAGGGCTCTCAGGCCAGGTCGCTCAATGCACAGAAGGGTCATGTGCAATAATAATGGACAGGCTGGCTCAGAGCCGCCTGAGGCCGACTGCCACAGCACATGAGCAGAAATATGACTTTCTCGTCACATCTTGGCCTGTTATTCTGTCTGTGTTTGTTTCCCTTGTGTTTGTCAAAGAAGAACACATTCACACAAGCACAAAAATACACTTCTCTCTTTTTTCCATTGATAGTTATTTCACCAAGTAAATATAGCATTAATAAAATGAATAAGATTCCAGTTAAGATGGTTTTCAAGAGATAAGATTGCTGTTAAAGCAAACAATAATTTGACAGATTATGACAGATTATTTCATCAGTGGAATTTAGTGTGTGTTTGTATGTGTGCGCACGCTTCCTCCATTCTGTCAATGAGTCTAAATTACACACTGCTAATGGGTGTCACATCCACCTCACTGTACTCAGTCAACAGCTGCTACATGCCTGAGCGATCAGACACCAGGCAGCAATCCACCTGACAGTTTCATCCTCACATTTAGAAATGCTTTTAAATGATTTGTGGCTCAACAATGACAAAATGTATTCATTTTGAAGATTTCAGCAGAGAGCTTGGGATTCCCTTCAGTTGAATCGGTCTTTGTAAAGAATCTCACATCAAGTTAGTTTAACAATAAATATTTTCCATGAACTGCATTTAATGCTTTGTTCCCTTTGGGTCAAACAATTATGGACATGCAGCATGTGCTAATGTGTGTATGAATGTTTATGTGTATGAAGAGACAGCAAATGAAATAACAGTCATACATGCCAGTTTTCAATTGTTTAACATTTCATACAGTGCTAAAATATGATATAAAATATTTTGCTTTTAAAGTTCCAAGTATGTCTGAATATGTCTCTTAGGAAAGCAGTCTTCATCATCTGTCACTTAATTTAGATATTTTGATGACCTGCCGTGCTGTTCTTGTATAAATTCAACCAAAAACATCCTAATTAATAATAATTTGTTTAACACAACCAGTAACATTAAAGCAGTAATCTTGGAAGCCTTTTATTTCAGAAAACTACAGAATTATCTGTTTCAATAAATGTCACAAATAACAAACTGAAATTGAATGTGTTTCAAGAGTAATAACAGTTTAGCGCTCTAAACAAACAAATTATTCACATGCAAATGTAGCCTGACACAAATTAATTTTCCATCAGCGATCACACACAAGTTTGGAAATTAAAAAAAAAAAAACATCACACAGAAAATAAAATAAAATGTAAAAATGTTTCATCTCCTTGTGTCATATATTACCAAACACATAAAAATATTTAAGGAAAAATTAGATTGGATAATCTTACCAGCATTTTTACTGTTATGGACCATGAAGCAGCTGAGCAGACAGATGTTTATAATGTAAAAACAATCCAATATTATAGCACTGACTTTGTGGAAGTAAAATCCAGTTAAAAATACTCCAGTGAAGAAGGAAGTGGAGCTGTAGTCCTGGCATCATTCATTCTCCTGAGAAACACACATGCAGCACAAAGCCTCTCACACACTCCAGCTCTCTGTCCCTGTGATTCAGCCTCTCCCCTCTCCCTCTCCTCTCTCTCACTCTGTGGAGTGCTCAACTTCTCATCCCCTCTCCACAGCTTCCCCCTCCCCTCACCCTCTGCACGGCTTGCAGTCCTTATCACACGCACACGCTCTTCCCCTGGAGCTTCAAGGTAAAGTCCACAGCAGCGTTTTACTCACTCATTCTTTCCACCCACGTTCGCCTTCTGATGTGCCTCTCTTGGCCCTCTCATCCTCTCCTCTTGTTCCTCGCCTCTCTGAACATCTCTCAAGCTTTGTATCTCCATCTCCGTTTGACTGCATCCAGTCCACGGTCTATTATTTTCATTTAACTCTTTACTCACATGCTGTTTGTCCTCTAGCTTATTATAGTATCTGTTTTGTTTTCTTTGTTATTACTTACATTTCATTGCAGACATATGGAAAAAACTATTTTTTCTTGTTTGTTTATAAAGTCACTCAGTACTGTTCCTGAGTTCTTTGCCTTGGATTTTGGAAAAATGAGAGACTGAATGAATGAGAGAACCAGAGAGATAGAAAGTACATACTGTTAATGGCCCTGTAAACAGTATCAGAAGGGGTAAAACACATCCATTGTCTGTTGGGCATTTGTCCAGCTTTGCCCCGCTGGCCTTTGTGCGTGGCTTTGATTTGTTTGGCACGGGTCACATCCCATCCTCTTTGTTGCCCCCAGGGAACAGAGACTATACAGCTCTCAAGTGAGATCCCTGCCCTCAGATTTGATTGTAAACACTTGAGAACACAGTTGCAGGACACATCACTAATTTGCCCTTGCCTTGACTTCATCTGTATAGCAAATCTCCCAGAGACATTCTGAATTCAACATAAAACACACTGATATGGAAATTGAAGCTTTCATTCTATATGAATACTGAAGACATGTTGATGAGGCCCGAGAGAAGGAATGAACAACAACATACATGCTGAGCAGCATTATGTAACATAATCCTTGAGGGTTTTTTCAACCTGTCAAATAAATGACTCTTGGACATATTTCCTGTTATGGTAAGGGTCATATTGTATGTCTGTCTTCCACTTTTCCAACAAGAGATATCCTGGCTTCTGGTTGATTACATAGGGAGTAGCCTCAGTGACTGGTCTTATAATGCTATAACACAGACAGCTAAACATATCCATAGCCTGCTGCCAAACAGTGTGGCATAAGCTGTGGCAGAAGTCATGCTATGAATAATAAAGCATAAAGTGTCACATCCCCAGCCATGCCTCCACTTATTTCCCATGTGTTTCCATGTGTTTCCCTTTTCCCTTCTGTCTCCTGTTTTCCCCTGTCTGTCTGTGTGTGTGTGTGTGTGTGTGCATGTGGTGTGGGCATGGCTTCCCTTCCTTGGCACTCTCCGGCTTCCTCCTGATTGCGACTCACCTCACTCGCCCAGCCTGCACATCTGCCTTCCATCAACTTATCAACTCAACAGTATATCTTCTCTAGTTCTCCATCCACTCATCGCCAGATCATTATTTCAACTACAATGGCAGTCTATTGCTCTCAGACGCTCTGCAATAGCATATTCAGAGTTATTCCTCGTGTTGTGTGCTGAATTACCTGTACCTACTGTGTTTCCTTGTGTTTCCAGGATCACTACCCTTCAGTCCCCCTGCCTGCCTGCCCGCCCCTCCTACTTGCTTACTAAACCCCTGAGCTTATCCTCAGCCAGCCATGCTCACTCTTTCGTCTGCCTGTCCTGCTCAGCCCAACTCTGCCATCCACTATAGCCTCTCTACCTTCTGCCTTGCCACTTGATGTTCCCCTTGATGCCCACACCCTCAATGGAAGGCTCCTCACTCAAGTACTTACTTACGTTACTGAACCCCTGCACCTCATCCTATCTGGCAATCATTGTGGTCCATCCAATTCCATATCATCTCTTACCCTCATACCCCCTTGGTCCTCAGTCAAACGTGGTTAAAACTCCATAAACCCCGTATCAATTGGTCCACCAATAAAGTTCAGAACTGGAGCTCTTTGTCATTCATCTTGCTTGAAAAATGTCCTAGGAGAAGCTTTCAGTAGGCAGCAAGCTCTCTCTTCGCCCCCACATCACAAACATTGACAAAGACAAAGTGGTTGGCGGGTTTGCCACTATGAAGGAGAGGAGATTTAAGTTTTAAAGCCTCTGGACATTTGGCTTGAAATAGTAAAAATGCATATATAATATCAAAGTTGAGTGTCTCATTAAGCATCAACAAAAATCTGAGTGAAAATAAACGTTCATAACTATTAGAAAACCTAGTTCAAAAATAGCTCATTTGGCTGCTCAAACCATTTGTCAGGATTGTGGGGGCATGGTCAGATCAGGCTCGATTGACAGCTCCCTTTCAGCTGAAGTACCACCTAATTTTCCATTCAATCACTAAAATGTTTTGCTGCCATGAAATAAACTATCAAATCTGTCAAATGGACCCTACTTGATTAGAAAGCTTTACTAAGCGACTAACTAGCAAACTAGGGTAGACCACCCAAATCTGTGTTTTTATTTGATTATACCTCACAGAGTATGGCATTAATCATTTTAGCATTTTCCATTCACTTACATGAAACAATTAACATTAGCTTTTTTATCAACTACCCCAGTACTCTGCTAGTTATCTCGACATATCGGCTAACTAGCAGACTAGGGTCGACCACACATATCTGTGTTTTTATTGAACTATACCTCCCTAAGAAGCTAAGTGTTTTAGCATCTTCCATTTACTTACATCGAAACAGCTTTGCCATGATAAACTTTTTAGCTACTTGTCAGCTCCGTGATTAATACAGATCTGGGTGGTGTACTCCAGTCTGCTAGCTAGCTTAACACGGTAGATTTCAAACCATGTCAGGCTAATTTGAATTCTCAATCTAGCTAAAAGCAAAGAAAAGTGCAGTGCACAGTTTTCCCATGATAGGAAGTATTGTGAAGTCAGCTTGGCCAGATCGCCACATGAATCATCTTTCTCCTAAATATGATCGGGCAGAAATTTATTATGTAATTAATGTCCTAACTGCAACTGCTAACAAGGGGAGAGAGAGAGATTTTCTCAAGAATTACATTGCTAATTTGTTTAATTTGACACTTTTAATTATTAAATTGCCCCTTCCCCCTTTTTTTACCTCAATTGATCCAGAAGAACAGAGACATTTAATGTTTGTTCACTATGCGATTCTGTTGTTCTTCGAAGGTTTTCTCTGGCTGTACTCTTTACAGCATGGGCCTGTCTGGCAGACGTGGCACACACTGAAGGTAGGATGAAACGCTCAGAGAGACACACCAACACAAACACAAACATGCCTCAGCTGAGGAACATGGTGCCTTGATTTCAAAATTAATGTGTAGTTCTTACATCAACATTGCAAATATATGATAAATAAATACAGTAGGATATTTGTTGGTACTATTGGACCATGAATGTCTTTACAAAATTTCATGACAACCCATGTAATCTTTGTTAAGATATTTCTGTCTGGAGCAAAGTGGTGGCCGACATTACAGAGATTGCCATCCCTAGCTAGCTTGGCTAAAAATGTGAGCAGTCAACCATCAGTCTTCATAAGTGTCTACATGACTTACTCTGAGATATAACAGTTTATTGTGGCAGTACCAAAACATGCCCTACACACACTCTGAGGATATATTTAAAGTCAAAATATGACTCCAAATTAGGCCACAATGACTGATCTAGAGATCCAAACAGCAGTCCTTTACTTCAGGGCACGTTCAAGTGGATCCAAGCGACCTGTGCAACCTCCAGTTCTCTGAAGCTTCTGTTTTACACTAATACCTCCTTGACACCTGCTGTTCAGATAGATAACTCCTGCATGAAATGACACGGGCTGTCCTGCGGGATCTGAGGGTTGGGTTATTACTGTTCATTTTAGATATCCCTCATTTGGCTGTAAAGCTACAGTATCTGACAGGGAAATTGCCTGCTTATTTTATATCCATCCTTAAAAAATAACAATAAAGAGAGCGATCTGAGTCCACCGAAATATCTGACTAAACTGACTCGAATGTTGAAAAATAATTTGCTGATAAGGGAATGGCAGTTATTTTCAGTAAAAAGATGATGATGATGAAGATAATGAGATGAAGAAAACATTTAATGTAGCACAACAACTGATTGTATTTTCTACTCCTACAGTTTCTGTAATGCATCAGACTAATTAGTCATCCATTCATTTAATTGTGCTTGTAAGCTATTGTCTGTTGAACGCAACACTGAAAGTCATTCCTGGTAAATAAATGCTGTTTGGACGCAGAATTACAACAGATTAATGATCATGAACATTAGAGATTAGAGCCATCCATGTAAGGATGTCGATATCACTTCGAAGAGAAAATCACTTGAAGCAGTTTTCATGATTATCTCAGCCACATAAAAAGATACACGGATCAAAGCACAGAGAGTAGATGGATCCTCCTCTTCACTCAATGTTAAGTAAATCAGGAGCTGCTGTTTCTGGAGGGAACCCTAACAGCATGAAAGCATAGCATTCAGATGACAAAGCTCCGTTTAACAGTAGATCTCTGTGAGTGATAACAGTATGCTTTAATGTCTGCAGTGCACATTCTACAATGTGACAACCCCTTTGTCAATGAGATCATATTTTATTAAATATGTTTAAGCTCCTCCAGAGGGAAAATGAGAAGAGCAAAATTGCTGTCAACAATGTTTTATACTCAGAGATAAACAGCTGAAACTGGTGAAGCGTTCTTAATATATAGTCTCTAAACAGGAATCTTGGAAAAAAAAGTTTAATTACCTTTATAAAATCCTTAAAATTACATCTCCTCCTTCTCTCTTATCAAAAAATCCAGAATCTATGAATATGCAAATATTGTTGCTTTCAAAAGTTGAACTGCTAGACACAAGATGTCTCCTACTTCACTGAAAAGTCCATTCTCAGTGTATGTGTGCTGGAGGCTTCAGGTTTCCACATCATTTGTGTAAGTTGCATACTGGACCACAATTGGGTCCAAACTAGTTGTGATATTACAAATCATGCTCGTAGGCCGGCCCTTTAAACTCAGATTTTCAGTGAGTATAGAGAAACTTTCCTCCTACACAATTTCATAGCTAACTCTGCCCAGACATCAGCCTTATTTGAGGATTGCTCTAGTAAGCAATAAGATATGTGTTTATCCATCCCTTTTCACTGAACTGCGTCAAGTGAGTCCAGTGGTGTGACGGAGTTGGGGGTCCTGTTGTCCTTAGCTCATCAGCTGGTTAGGATCCGTCTCCGTCTGAGTCCATGCTTGCAGCGGGGAGGAAGATCAGAGGTTATATGTTGAGAGGGACTTGGTTGCCTTTGTTTCTTAAAACAATTGCATGACTTGCAATAAAATTAAGCAGTTATAAGCTAGTAATTAGTTGAGTACTGAACAAATTGAGTCAATCTTACACTAAATTGTGGCCAAATGGTAAGGTAAGAAAAACAAAGGGTCCTTTGTTCTTTGTTGTGGCCAGCGGTATCTCTACCATCTTTGCAGGAGCGTAACACAGAGAGACAATTTGAATGTGTCCATGGTTTTTATTGATAAGATGATGTCATAAGTCATAGGCCACAATGACAAATGGTGACTGTGGCTGAGGGTCTATGGGTGGAGTTTAGGTATAAGTGTGAAACCTGAAGGATCATGGGAGGCTGAGTTCAGTTCAGTCTAGACCAAAGTGATGACTCACACAACTGACCAACATTTCCCTCCAGAGCAATTAAAAGCTGTTATTGAGCCATAATAATGAAATATATCAAACCATTTTCTTTCTATGTTCTAAAAATACGTATACGCATAATCTGTGTAATCTGTAAATAGGGACAGTATTATTTTGGCTCTGTACTCCAGCACAGTGGATTAATAATGAAACGATGACTATGAGGTTAAAGTGCTGACTTTCAGAGAAGAGAATTGCTTCCCTTCTACAGTATGTTTGATCCATTTAAGAGTGCACTTGCCTCAGGTCAGTGAATGCTGTAAAGCTTTAGTAACTCTGCCACCATGAAATGACTTCATTTGAAATCAGTGATGGATTTTCAGGATTTTCATATCCAATTATATGCTTAAATAATCTATAATCTAATAATCAATTAATTGACTAATAGTGGCAGCTCTATTCTATATTCCAATGTCTTGAAAACAACATAAAAGGCTCCTGCTGCTCTTTCCACTGTGTCTAAAACTGTCCACATTGCAGTCTCTCAGATAATATTGTAGACATATAATAAATGCTGTATTAATAATATAGCCATAGGTGCCATGAAAATAAAAGGCTGCATTTACTCCATACCCACTGCGACACATAACATAAACATCATATGGAGAGAGTGGAGAAAGCCTACAATAAATAAAAACCACCTTTCTAAATATGTTTGAAGATTTGAACACTAACTCAGTGAAATAGTTTAAACACCAAAAATTGTTCTTATGATTTTAGTACCTTATTCCCAACACTGTAGCTTGTGCATGTCTTATGTAAGGCAACTGTTGATATTGCACCACTGTGTTTGACTTCAGATCATGGCAACTCTTAAATTAAATATCTCTTCATGGGCTTGTAAATACCCACAGTAGTAATGCTGGACTTTCCACCCTGCAGTAGCAAAGCACAGATTTGCCTCACTGCTGTCACTGTTAACTAGTTACATCAAGTTTCATCAAGAATTTGATGAAATGTTGTAGGGTGTTGTACCCCTGCAGAAAAATCTAATGTAGCGATATGTGTGTTATTTTTTGTGATAACAAATTAAACAGTACAAGCTGTTGCAATATCATTAGTTTTTCATCCACAGGAGATAAAAGTGTTCACCTCAGTCAGATTTTGTTTACTTTTTGTAAACTATGATGCAAACGGTACAAGCTGTTAGTGAGTGCCTTGATTTGCAAAATTTTAAAAAACACTGAGTTGTGAAATAGTTTAACTTTGCAATAGTTAACAACAACTTAAAATAAAATTAAAAGATATAGCTGAATAGAGAAATACTCAACTCATATGAATGAAAATAACATTTTTTACACCACATAACAGACAGAAAAAAACTCTTAAAGGACGGGTTCACAATTTTTCAAGTGTGTATTCAGGTGCCCAATTTAACATTGACATAGGTTTTTCTTGCCATAATCTGTTCATACTGACCTGAAGATCCTTTCATAACACACTTTCAATGTGAGTGACAGGGGCCAAAATCCACACACCTCCTTCTGTACAAAAACTAATTTATCTGAAGCCAATATGAAGCTTCAGCCATCCAAATTAGTCAAATCAAGTAGGCATCTTTCAACATTGCAGTCTTTTTAGTGCTAATGTCCCTCTTTTTGTTACTATACTTCCACCGCAGCTCAACAGAGAAACACTGTCTGAGGAAACACAAAGAGAGAATTTCATGCTAAAAAGAAATGTGGCAGATATCCACTTGATATGACTAACTCCGACTTCTGAAGCCTCATTTAAGATTCAGATAAACTTTTTAATGCATTTTTGCACAAAATGACTGTGTGGACACACTGTGGAATATGGCCCCCATCATTTACACTAAAAGGACATTTGATGAGGATCTTTTAATAGCCTGTATGAACAGGAAGAATGATTACAGGGAGGAAAACCTCTTTCTGTGTTCATATGGACACCTGCCTGTTGTTTTAAGACAGTCTTGAACAATTGTGAGTCTGTCTTTTGTTGGTTGGTTGCTATGGTGTCTGTTAAATATTCAGCATTTTGTTTTGACATTACTCTATAATTTTGACAAACTGAACTATATTCTCTTTATCACACTGTACAAGAGAACTATATTGTAGGTGCTTCACATTTTAATCATTGATAAATGTTAATTTTCCTGAATTCAGACTGTGGCAGAGTCTCCCAACTGATGAAAGCGAGATTTCGCAATTTTTCTTTTGAGATTACATGAATCAACATTTCTGTGCCAAGCAGAAATTTCCAGGTTAACGGCTCCCAGCAGGTATAAAGCCTCCCAGCCTCAACTGACAGAGCACACTCAAGAGGAGAGCTCATAGCTATCACTGCAAAAGATGAATACTCACAACAAAATGTGGTAAGTTAAAATCTTCTTTTGTCGGTTTGTTGTCGAATTTCTCTGAATTCACCTGAATATACAGTATCTTCTTCTTCAGAAGTTGTAAAATGTACTTTGGAGAATAAAATCCCAAACTGAGCCTCAGTAGTACTACCAGAAAAGGTTCCAATCTATGAATTTGAACATATTTTTAAAATTCTTATTTCTTCTATCTTTTAAAAACCTACTTAGGTTGAATTTTCCAGTAAGTATCCAGTAATGTTTTGTGAGCTGGTAAATCAAATGCTTAAATATGCTAATTCTGAAATGAAGTAACTAATTTGTTTAATTTGACACTTTTAATTATTAAATTGCCCCTTCCCCCTTTTTTTACCTCAATTGATCCAGAAGAACAGAGACATTTAATGTTTGTTCACTATGCGATTCTGTTGTTCTTCGAAGGTTTTCTCTGGCTGTACTCTTTACAGCATGGGCCTGTCTGGCAGACGTGGCACACACTGAAGGTAGGATGAAACGCTCAGAGAGACACACCAACACAAACACAAACATGCCTCAGCTGAGGAACATGGTGCCTTGATTTCAAAATTAATGTGTAGTTCTTACATCAACATTGCAAATATATGATAAATAAATACAGTAGGATATTTGTTGGTACTATTGGACCATGAATGTCTTTACAAAATTTCATGACAACCCATGTAATCTTTGTTAAGATATTTCTGTCTGGAGCAAAGTGGTGGCCGACATTACAGAGATTGCCATCCCTAGCTAGCTTGGCTAAAAATGTGAGCAGTCAACCATCAGTCTTCATAAGTGTCTACATGACTTACTCTGAGATATAACAGTTTATTGTGGCAGTACCAAAACATGCCCTACACACACTCTGAGGATATATTTAAAGTCAAAATATAACTCCAAATTGGGCCACAATGACTGATCTAGAGATCCAAACAGCAGTCCTTTACTTCAGGGCACGTTCAAGTGGATCCAAGCGACCTGTGCAACCTCCAGTTCTCTGAAGCTTCTGTTTTACACTAATACCTCCTTGACAGCTGCTGTTCAGATAGATAACTCCTGCATGAAATGACACGGGCTGTCCTGCGGGATCTGAGGGTTGGGCTATTACTGTTCATTTTAGATATCCCTCATTTGGCTGTAAAGCTACAGTATCTGACAGGGAAATTGCCTGTTTGCCTGCTTATTTTATATCTATCCTTAAAAAATAACAATAAAGAGAGCGATCTGAGTCCACCGAAATATCCGACTAAACTGACTCGAATGTTGAAAAATAATTTGCTGATAAGGGAATGGCAGTTATTTTCGATAAAAAGATGATGATGATGAAGATAATGAGATGAAGAAAACATTCAATGTAGCACAACAACCTATTGTATTTTCTACTCCTACAGTTTCTGTAATGCATCAGACTAATTAGTCATCCATTCATTTAATTGTGTTTGTAAGCTATTGTCTGTTGAACACAACACTGAAAGTCATTCCTGGTAAATAAATGCTGTTTGGATGCAGAATTACAATAGATTAATGATCATGAACATTAGAGATTAGAGCCATCCATGTAAGGATGTCGGTTTTCATGATTATCTCGGCCACATAAAAGACACACGGATCAAAGCGCAGAGAGTAGATGGATCCTCCTCTTCACTCAATGTTAAGTAAATCAGGAGCTGCTGTTTCTGGAGGGAACCCTCACAGCATGAAAGCATAGCATTCAGATGACAAAGCTCCGTTTAACAGTAGATCTCTGTGAGTGATAACAGTATGCTTTAATGTCTGCAGTGCACATTCTACAATGTGATAATCCTGTTGTCAATGAGATCATATTTTATTAAATATGTTTAAGCTCCTCCAGAGGGAAAATGACAAGAGCAAAATTGCTGTCAACAATGTTTTATACTCAGAGATAAACAGCTCAAACTGGTGAAGTGTTCTTAATATATAGTCTCTAAACAGGAATCTTGGAAAATAGAAAAAGTTTTATTCATTCAGGAAGTCCCATTGAGATTAAGAGTGAATTTGAGAACGAATTAATGGTTTTATCAATCATTTGGGAACTTTAGACATCAATCCTCCAGGAAAGCAGCTTGTTGAACAAAATATGGCATTAAAATCCTTATAACCTACATTCTAGGTTATACGAGAACAGTATTCATGTAATGTAAAACTTGTAATATCAGAAAATCCTTCAAATACAAGAAAGTAAATAAGATATGTCCGTGTTTATTTCCCAGCCTCAAGCATCCGTTCCAAGCGACTGGTTGGGGGGTCCCTGGCACCTCGTGTCCCCTGGCAGGCCATGGTCTACCTGAGTGACAGCTTCATGGACGGAGGCTACGCAGGCGGTGCTCTCATCTCTGACCGCTGGGTTTTGACGGCTGGCAGGAACCTTTTTGTCAGGAAGACCCGACAGGACACCCATGGAACATCTCCCATCATTCCTAAGGTGTACCTGGGGATCTTAGAAAAATCAGAAGCTGGTCCCCTCACAGAGGTTGCAGTAGAGAAGGTGAGCAAAGAAAAACATTTAATGGAGGTTAAAGATTAAACTTTGTCTCTTTAACCATGTTAGAGCTACTGTACCAGCAGTCGTCATTCAAATGCATCTTATGCATTCATGAACTATATAAAAAAATTAAAATTTTACATGAAGGCAGAATTTCAGTCTCTACAGATGTCTAATAAGCAGTAATAGATAGCAGGAAATATGTATAGTGTAATGCACAGACATGTAGATTTTCTTTTTTCACTTTGTTTTTTTTTTCTATTTTCATTTTATAGATTTTTTTTATGGCTGCAGCATTATAACAAATGAAAAAATATATAGTATATATACACATATATACAGTATGTGTCTTGTCACACTCATTTCCATTTTCCACTTATTACAAATTGTCTGTTTGATGTAACAGCACAGACATGAAACCATGGCTTTTTTGAATATTTCGCTAAATAAAAGTGTGATATGAGAAATGGAAGCAACACTGTCTAATGAAAACCAAAATGTAATTTCTTTTAGGAACAGAGTAAAGTAGTCTTGATTTAAATAATTTTAAAAATAAATGACATTTATTGGTAGGAGGATTTTCTCAAAAAAAAAAAAGAGTATTCATTTAATGTAGTTGTTCTCAACCTGGGGCTCGGACCCCAGGTTGCACCCTTGGCTTTGTCTACTCATAGACAAAGCTTAGAGATACATGTTTTTTAGTGGAGGACATTTTACTGTGGTACTATTACAGTTAAATTAAAAAGCAGAGCCAGATTAAAAACCAAAACCCTAAATCAGACTTTTCTCTCGTGAATTCCCCTCCTGCAGGTTGTTCTTCATCCAGCTTTCCAGAACCATTCTGACTGGGACAACGACTTGGCTCTGCTGAAGCTGAAGGAGCCTGTGGTTATGAGTGACAAAGTGTCCTCAATCTCCCTGCCAAAGGAAAATCAGCAACTGGCCCAGGTGGGGTCCATCGCTGGCTGGGGCTGGGGGATCCACCTCACCTTAGCTACATCACTCAAACACGCAGTGCTCCCCGTGGTCAGTTCCTGTAAATCAGAATATCAGGGTGACTCGCTCAAACCAGATGTGGACGATAACATGTTCTGCACTGGACCAGGTCAATACAGTGAAAATGTATGTTTTGGTGATTCAGGCAGTGCTCTGACTATGAGCGATCCTGACACTCAGGATAAGTACGCAGCAGGGATCCTGTCTTATGATAAGGCCTGCTCAAGGGACAGGTATGGAGTCTATATGAAGATTTCCTCATATCTGCCCTGGATACAGAGCGTCATCAAGGGAGATGACTGATGACTAAGATGTTCACATGGCAGCAGTAGAGAAATCATAACAATAAATAAATATATTGCAATGTAACCACTCCTGTCTTGTCACTGAAATATTGTGAATGACATGTGGAAATTCTGGTAAATAAATCCATTACTTGCAATACATCTTGTTTGGGATCTTGTTTGTTTGGACATACCAATTTCAAGGTAAACCACACAATGTTTCACTGTTAAACACGTAAAGATAATCTCCAGAAGTATTGTAGTATGTATGTATGTATATGCTTCTGTGGTCTTCCCTCAAAAAAAAGTTTAATTACCTTTATAAAATCCTTAAAATTACATCTCGTCCTTCTCTCTTATCAAAAAATCCAGAATCTATGAATATGCAAATATTGTTGCTTTCAAAAGTTGAACTGCTAGACACAAGATGTCTCCTACTTCACTGAAAAGTCCATTCTCAGTGTATGTGTGCTGGAGGCTTCAGGTTTCCACATCATTTGTGTAAGTTGTATACTGGACCACAATTGGGTCCAAACTAGTTGTGATATTACAAATCATGCTCGTAGGCAAGCCCTTTAAATTCTGATTTTCAGTGAGTATAGAGAAACTTTCCTCCTTCAGCAGATGAATGTGAAAACAGCCTTCTAGTGTCAAAGTCTGCACATACTTCATTCTGCACAGTGAAGCTTAAACATCCAAGTGAAGTAACAACAAGGAAAACACAAAACAATATTTGTGGTTGCATGCAGGTGTTTTCCCCCACCAACACAAGCAGGACTTCAAAGATATTTTCGTCTGACAGGTGTGTCCACTCTGCCATAAATCATGAACTATCTCAACAACAAATGCTTTTGATTGTGAGATTGAAGTTTTAAAGCCTCTGGAAATTTGGCTTGAAATAGTAAAAATGCATATATGATATCAAAGTTAAGTGTCCCATTAAGCATCAATAAAAATCTGAGTGAAAATAAACATTCATATCTATTAGAAAACTTAGTTCAAAAACAGGTCATTTGGCTGCTCAAACCATTTGTCAGGATTGTGGGGGCATAATCAGATCAGGCTTGATTGACAGCTCTGTGCTCAAATAACACTTTATTTTCTATTCAAGCACTAAAATGTTTTGCTGCCATGAAATAAACTATCAAATCTGTCAAATGGACCCTATTTGATTAGAAAGCTTTACTAAGCGACTAACTAGCAAACTAGGGTAGACCACCCAAATCTGTGTTCCCCTGTTGGTGCAGGGTTTTCCTTTATCCACAAGAAAGACCATTCATTGTGCCCCTGCAGTTTCTACTGTGGTCTAAATAACATAACAGTTAAAAACAAATATCCTTCTCCTCTGATTAATTCTGCTTTTGAACCACTCCAGGGAGCCACCATCTTCTCCAAACTCAACCTCAGAAGCGCCTACCACCAGGTCTGAATTAAGGAAGGAGATGAATGGAAAACTGTCTTCATCTTGCCTTATCTTCTTCCAGAACATGGAAGAACACATCCAGCATGTGAGGCAAGTTCTCCAAAGACTAGTTGAGAGCAAACTGTTTGCCATAACTGAAAAATGTGAATTCCATGTCAAGTCTGTTGAGTTTCTGGGATACATCATTGACAGCGGGCAGATGAGGACAGATCCTGGAAAGATTCAGGCAGTGGCAGATTGGCCCATACCCACATCCCTGAAACAACTCCAGTGGTTACTGGGCTTTGCTAACTTTTACAGAAGGATCATCAGAGACTATAGCTCTGCGGCCGTGCCTCTGAGCCAACTCACCTCTTCAGCTACTCCCTTTCCTGGACCCCTGAGGCAGATGCTGCCTTCATCGAGCTAAAGTGACGCTTTACATCATCACCTGTCTTGGTCCGGCCAGACCCTTCATGTCAGTTCATCATGAAGGTTGATGCTTCAGATACAGGGGTTGACGCTGTTCTTTCCCAGCACTTAGCTTCTGACCAGAAACTCCACCCCTGTGCTTTCTTCTCCCAGTGATTGTCCCCCTCTGAGCAGAACTAAGATGTTTGAAACAGGGAACTGCTTGCAGTCAAGTTCGCTCTGGAGGAATGTAGACACTGGCTGGAGAGAGCAAAACACCCACTTATCGTTTGGGTGGATCACAAGAACCTGGCCTACATCCAGACCGTCAAATGACGGGGATGAGATCATGTGTGTGTGGAAGTGAAGAGACAAAAGGAAATGGCGGCTAGGCAGAAGAAATTTGAAATCGGCCTGAGTCTAAAATGAAACCTTTTGTGCCTAGAAGCACGCAGGGTCCAATCTGAGTGAAAACCACTATGGTTAGTAGAAAACTCATTCAAAGGTTGGATCAAAAGAAAACAAATGGTTCACAGTAAAAGTCCTACAAAGCATAAGTCAAAAACATAAGTGTTTGCATCTAATAATACACAATTTCATAGCTAACTCTGCCCAGACATCAGCCTTATTTGAGGATTGCTCTAGTAAGCAATAAGATATGTGTTTATCCATCCCTTTTCACTGAACTGCGTCAAGTGAGTCCAGTGGTGTGACGGAGTTGGGGGTCCTGTTGTCCTTAGCTCATCAGCTGGTCGGGATCCGTCTCCGTCTGAGTCCATGCTTGTAGCGGGGAGGAAGATCAGAGGTTATATGTTGAGAGGGACTTGGTTGCCTTTGTTTCTTAAAACACCTGCATGACTTGCAATAAAATTAAGCAGTTATAAGCTAGTAATTAGTTGAGTACTGAACAAATTGAGTCAATCTTACACTAAATTGTGGCCAAATGGTAAGGTAAGAAAAACAAAGGGTCCTTTGTTCTTTGTTGTGGTCAGTGGTATCTCTACCATCTTTGCAGGAGCGCAGCACAGAGAGACGATTTGAATGTGTCCATGGTTTTTATTGATAATATGATGTCATAAGTCATAGGCCACAATGACAAATGGTGACTGTGGCTGAGGGTCTATGGGTGGAGTTCAGGTATAAGTGTGAAACCTGAAGGATCATGGGAGGCTGAGTTCAGTTCAGTCTAGACCAAAGTGATGACTCACACAACTGACCAACATTTCCCTCCAGAGCTATAAAAAGCTGTTATTGAGCCATTGTGACGGCCGCACTTGCAGCCACACAGTGGCTTTGAAGTTTGTATCCCAGCTGGCACTCACACTTTGGTCTCTTTTACATTTGTAGTTCATTTTCTCCTCAGTTAGCTAATTTAATTACATTTCACATTACATACAAATAAATAACAACACACTGGATTTTGTTTCATACTCATTTTATTTTACAGTTTGGCAGTACATTAGTTTCTATTTGTAGCGCGCACATTTGGTTAACTCTTGTACAGTCATTAGTTTAAGTTGTTCTAATTTTCATTTTTTTGAGTTACCAGTGTTGGGGTGCTGCTCCTGGAGGACATCTGGCCAGGTCTGGGCAAAGGATGTGCACCAGGACATGGAATGGTTAAATACAGGAAGTGGCCAATTGGGTCATACCAAGTCCTGCCACCTCATAGGGAGGAACTGTTTATTTCAAGTTTAGTCGTATTGTTTGTTTCTCTTTATTGAATGTTTAGTTGGGTATTTTTGGTTTAGTTGATTTAGTTGAGTTAACCTGTGTTGGGGGGAATTCTGTTGTTTATTGCTTAGTTGGTAGTGTTTGTCATTTGTCAGTTACCCCTCTTGTGTTATGGTCTGATCAGCCAGTGTATATTTTCCCCTTTGTGTTCATTTTGGAAGGTCTGTTAGCAGGGTTAAGTTCACTTTAGTTGAGCTCTGTTTATTTGACCTCTTTTATGGGCCCTGAACTTTATTTACATATTTTGTCATTTGTACCTTTTTTTTGCATTTTTTGGGTAAAATAAAAACCCTCTTTTTTGAAACCACCTGAGTCTCCTTTGTCTACCAGCTCGGTCCCTTACAGCCATAATAATGAAATATATCAAACCATTTTCTTACTATGTTCTAAAAATACGTATACACAATCTGTGTAATCTGTAAATAGGGACAGTACTATTTTGGCTCTGTACTCCAGCACAGTGGATTAATAATGAAACGATGACTATGAGGTTAAAGTGCTGACTTTCAGAGAAGAGAATTGCTTCCCTTCTACAGTATGTTTGATCCATTTAAGAGTGCACTTGCCTCAGGTCAGTGAATGCTGTAAAGCTTTAGTAACTCTGCCACCATGAAATGACTTCATTTGAAATCAGTGTTTGATTTTCAGGATTTTCATATCCAATTATATGCTTAAACTCAGGAAATCATTTCTCCAGGCTCTTGAAAGCCCACATTAAATCCTCTTGCAAAATTACTCTAACTTTTAAGTCAGAGAAATCTGAAATCTATCTAGTCAGGCTTGTTAAATACTGACTGCATGGTCCAGCAAATGAAGATTTTTGCTTTTGTACATTTTCTGCATCAGTGTTCCTGAGTATACTACGTGTGTGTGTATGAGAATTAGTTTGATTTGTTCACTAGAAAGATATAAATCTTCCCTTTAATGTGACTGTAGTCTTTGTATTTTCACCTGTTAGATCGTTTGCTTATTTATTAATTTTGGCATGAGTTGACTATTTAGATCACTAAGAACAATTTTGACCATGCTCACTTTCTACCTGGACTGTAGTGGCTAGAAACTTGTAGTGAGAAAGGTCAGATTAATCTGACCTGCTCTTGCCAAATGCTAAAATACAATCTCCACTTTGATCATTAGATGAAAAAAGTGACTATATTAGGGCTGCAAATAATGATTATTCATGATGATGTAATCTGCGTTTTATTTTCTCGATTAATTGATTAATTGTTTAGTCTATTAAATGTTAAAAATAGTAAAAAAAAAATGACATTCATAACTTCACAGAGCCCAACGGTCTAAAATGTTAAGATATTCAATTTACAGTCATATGATGAAGAAAAGCAGAAAATTGTCACATTTGAAAAGCTGGATCTGTCAAATGTTTGGCATTTTTGCTTGAAAACTGAAACAATTGATTGATTATCAAAATAGTTGCCAATTTATTTTCTGTCGATCTAATAATCAATTAATTGACTAATAGTGGCAGCTCTATTTTATATTCCATTGTCTTGAAAACAACATAAAAGGCTCCTGCTGCTCTTTCCACTGTGTCTAAAACTGTCCACATTGCAGTCTCCCAGATAATATTGTAGACATATAATAAATACTGTATTAATAATATAGCCATAGGTGCCATGAAAATAAAAGGCTGCATTTACTCCATACCCACTGCGACACATAACATAAACATCATATGGAGAGAGTGGAGAAAGCCTACAATAAATAAAACCCACCTTTCTAAATATGTTTGAAGATTTGAACACTAACTCAGTGAAATAGTTTAATCACCAAAAATTGTTTTTATGATTTTAGTACCTTATTCCCAACACTGTAGCTTGTGCATGTCTTATGTAAGGCAACTGTTGATATTGCACCACTGTGTTTGACTTCAGATCATGGCAGCTCTTAAAATAAATATATATCTTTGTAGGCTTGTAAATATCCACAGTAGTAATGCTGGACTTTCCACCCTGCAGTAGCAAAGCACAGATTTGCCTCACTGCTGTCACTGTTAACTAGTTACATCAAGTTTCATCAAGAATTTGATGAAATGTTGTAGGGTGTTGTACCCCTGCAGAAAAATCTAATGTAGCGATATGTGTGTTATTTTTTGTGATAACAAATTAAACAGTACAAGCTGTTGCAATATCATTAGTTTTTCATCCACAGGAGATAAAAGTGTTCACCTCAGTCAGATTTTGTTTACTTTTTGTAAACTATGATGCAAACGGTACAAGCTGTTAGTGAGTGCCTTGATTTGCAAAATTTTAAAAAACACTGACTTGTGAAATAGTTTAACTTTGCAATAGTTAACAACAACTTAAAATAAAGTTAAAAGATATAGCTGAATAGAGAAATACTCAACTCATATGAATGAAAATAACATTTTTTACACCACATAACAGACAGAAAAAAACTCTTAAAGGACGGGTTCACAATTTTTCAAGTGTGTATTCAGGTGCCCAATTTAACATTGACATAGGTTTTTCTTGCCATAATCTGTTCATACTGACCTGAAGATCCTTTCATAACACACTTTCAATGTGAATGACAGGGGCCAAAATCCACACACCTCCTTCTGTGCAAAAATATAATTTATCTGAAGCCAATATGAAGCTTCAGCCATCCAAATTAGTCAAATCAAGTAGACATCTTTCAACATTGCAGTCTTTTTAGTGCTAATGTCCCTCTTTTTGTTACTATACTTCCACCGCAGCTCAACAGGGAAACACTGTCTGAGGAAACACAAAGAGAGAATTTCATGCTAAAAAAAATGTGGCAGATATCCACTTGATATGACTAACTCCGACTTCTGAAGCCTCATTTAAGATTCAGATAAACTTTTTAATGTATTTTTGCACAAAATGACTGTGTGGACACACTGTGGAATATGGCCCCCATCATTTACACTAAAAGGACATTTGATGAGGATCTTTTAATAGCCTGTATGAACAGGAAGAATGATTACAGGGAGGAAAACCTCTTTCTGTGTTCATATGGACACCTGCCTGTTGTTTTAAGACAGTCTTGAACAATTGTGAGTCTGTCCTTTGTTGATTGGTTGCTATGGTGTCTGTTAAATATTCAGCATTTTGTTTTGACATTACTCTAATACTACTCTTAATTTTGACAAACTGAACTATATTCTCTTTTTCACACTATACAAGAGAACTATATTGTATTGTATTGCTTCACATTTTAATCATTGATAAATGTTCATTTTCCTGAATTCAGACTGTGGCAGAGTCTCCCAACTGATGAAAGCGAGATTTCGCAATTTTTCTTTTGAGATTACATGAATCAACATTTCTGTGCCAAGCAGAAATTTCCAGGTTAACGGCTCCCAGCAGGTATAAAGCCTCCCAGCCTCAACTGACAGAGCACACTCAAGAGGAGAGATCATAGCTATCACTGCAGAAGATGAATACTCACAACAAAATGTGGTAATTTAAAATCTTCTTTTGTCGGTTTGTTGTCGAATTTCTCTGAATTCACCTGAATATACAGTATCTTCTTCTTCAGAAGTTGTAAAATGTACTTTGGAGAATAAAATCCCAAACTGAGCCTCAGTAGTACTACCAGAAAATGTTCCAATCTATGAATTTGAACATATTTTTAAAATTCTTATTTCTTCTATCTTTTAAAAACCTACTTAGGTTGAATTTTCCAGTAAGTATCCAGTAATGTTTTGTGAGCTGGTAAATCAAATGCTTAAATATGCTAATTCTGAAATGAAGTAACTAATTTGTTTAATTGGACACTTTTAATTATGAAATTGCCCCTTCCCCCTTTTTTTACCTCAATTGATCCAGAAGTTCAGAGACATTTAATGTTTGTTCACTATGCGATTCTGTTGTTTTTCGAAGGTTTTCTCTGGCTGTACTCTTTACAGCATGGGCCTGTCTGGCAGACGTGGCACACACTGAAGGTAGGATGAAATGCTCAGAGAGACACACCAACACAAACACAAACATGCCTCAGCTGAGGAACATGGTGCCTTGATTTCAAGTAGTTCTTACATCAACGTTGCAAATATATGATAAATAAGTACAGTAGGGTATTTGTTGGTACTGTTGGACCATGAATGTCTTTACAAAATTTCATGACAACCCATGTAATCTTTGTTAAGATATTTCTGTCTGGAGCAAAGTGGTGGCCGACATTACAGAGATTGCCATCCCTAGCTTGCTTGGCTAAAAATGTGAGCAGTCAACCATCAGTCTTCATAAGTGTCTACATGACTTACTCTGAGATATAACAGTTTATTGTGGCAGTACCAAAACATGCCCTACACACTCTGAGGATATATTTAAAGTCAAAATATGACTCCAAATTAGGCCACAATGACTGATCTAGAGATCCAAACAGCAGTCCTTTACTTCAGGGCACGTTCAAGTGGATCCAAGCGACCTGTGCAACCTCCAGTTCTCTGAAGTTTCTGTTTTACACTAATACCTCCTTGACAGCTGCTGTTCAGATAGATAACTCCTGCATGAAATGACACGGGCTGTCCTGTGGGATCTGAGGGTTGGGCTATTACTGTTCATTTTAGATATCCCTCATTTGGCTGTAAAGCTACAGTATCTGACAGGGAAATTGCCTATTTGCCTGCTTATTTTATATCTATCCTTAAAAAATAACAATAAAGAGAGCGATCTGAGTCCACCGAAATATCCGACTAAACTGACTCGAATGTTGAAAAATAATTTGCTGATAAGGGAATGGCAGTTATTTTCAGTGAAAAGATGATGATGATGAAGATAATGAGATGAAGAAAACATTCAATGTAGCACAACAACTGATTGTATTTTCTACTCCTACAGTTTCTGTAATGCATCAGACTAATTAGTCATCCATTCATTTAATTGTGTTTGTAAGCTATTGTCTGTTGAACACAACACTGAAAGTCATTCCTGGTAAATAAATGCTGTTTGGACGCAGAATTACAACAGATTAATGATCATGAACATTAGAGATTAGAGCCATCCATGTAAGGATGTCGATATCACTTCGAAGAGAAAATCACTTGAAGCAGTTTTCATGATTATCTCGGCCACATAAAAGACACACGGATCAAAGCGCAGAGAGTAGATGGATCCTCCTCTTCACTCAATGTTAAGTAAATCAGGAGCTGCTGTTTCTGGAGGGAACCCTCATAGCATGAAAGCATAGCATTCAGATGACAAAGCTCCGTTTAACAGCAGATCTCTTCAAATACAAGAAAGTAAACAAGATATGTCCGTGTTTATTTCCCAGCCTCAAGCGTCCGTTCCAAGCGACTGGTTGGGGGGACCCTGGCACCTCGTGTCCCCTGGCAGGCCATGATCTACCTGAGTGAGAGCATCCTGGACGGAGGCTACGCAGGCGGTGCTCTCATCTCTGACCGCTGGGTTTTGACGGCTGGCAGGAACCTTTTTGTCAGGAAGACCCGACAGGACACCCAGGGAAAATCTCCCATCATTCCTAAGGTGTACCTGGGGATCTTAGGAAAACCAGAAGCTGGTCCCCTCACAGAGGTTGCAGTAGAGAAGGTGAGCAAAGAAAAACATTTAATGGAGGTTAGATTAAACTTTGTCTCTTTAACCATGTTAGAGCTACTGTACCAGCGGTCGTCATTCAAATGCATTTTATGCATTCATGAACTATACAAAAAATTAAAATTTTACGTGAAGGCCGGATTTCAGTCTCTACAGATGTCTAATAAGCAGTAATAGATAGCAGGAAATATGTATAGTGTAATGCACAGACATGTAGATTTTCTTTTTTCACTTTGTTTTTTTTCTATTTTCTTTTTATAGATTTGTTTTATGGCTGCGGCATTGTAGCAAATGAAAATACTCAAAGACAAAGCTTGGAGATACATGTTTTTTTAGTGGACAGCGACAAGATACAGAGTATCTTAAGATACTACTGTGGTACTATTACAGTTAAATTAAAAAGCAGAGCCAGATTAAAAACCAAAACCCTAAATCAGACTTCCTTTTCTCTCGTGAATTCCCCTCCTGCAGGTTGTTCTTCATCCAGCTTTCCAGAACCATTCTGACTGGGACAACGACTTGGCTCTGCTGAAGCTGAAGGAGCCTGTGGTTATGAGTGACAAAGTGACCCCAATCCCCCTGCCAAAGGAAAATCAGCAACTGGCCCAGGAGGGGTCCATCGCTGGCTGGGGCTGGGGGTACTACTTCACCTTTGCTACATCACTCAAACACCTAGTGCTCCCCGTGGTCAGTTCCTGTAACTCAGCATATCAGGGTGACCCGCTCAAACCAGATGTGGACGACAACATGTTCTGCACCAAAGCAACTCGATACGGTGAAAATGTTTGTTTCGGTGATTCAGGAAGTGCTCTGGCTATGAGCGATCCTAAAAGTGGGGATGTATACGCAGCAGGGATCCTGTCTTATGATAAATCCTGCACGAGTGGCGACTTCGGAGTCTATATGAAGATTTCCTCATATTTGCCCTGGCTACACAGCATCATCAGGGGAGATACAGAGGAATCATTTGCTCTGCGCGCTACTGCTATGACTAAGATGCTCACATGGCAGCCACGGCAATAGAGAAATCATAACAATATATAAAGTCAGTGATTATTTTTGAATGTTTGCAATGTAACCACTGTTGTCTTGTCACTGAAATATTGTGAATGACATGTGGAAATTCTGGTAAATAAATCCAACCACACAATGTTTCACTGTTAAACACATAAAGATACTCTCCAGACGTATTGTAATATGTATATGAATACCCTGCTTCTGTGGTCTTCCCTCAAAAAAAAGTTTAATTAGCTTTATAAAATCCTTAAAATTACATCTCCTCCTTCTCTCTCATCAAAAAATCCAGAATCTATGAATATGCAAATATTGTTGCTTTCAAGACACAAGATGTCTCCTACTTCACTGAAAAGTCCATTCTCAGTGTATGTGTGCTAGAGGCTTCAGGTTTCCACATTATTTGTGTAAGTTGCATACTGGACCACAATTGGGTCCAAACTAGTTGTGATATTACAAATCATGCTTGTAGGCCGGCCCTTTAAACTCTGATTTTCAGTGAGCACAGAGACTCTTTCCTCCTTCAGCGGATAAATGTGAAAACAGCCTTCTAGTGTCAAAGTCTGCACATACTTCATTCTGCACAGTGAAGCTCAAACATCCAAGTGAAGTAACAAGGAAAACACATTTTTCAGTGAAAGGCAACTTTAAGTTTGAAAAGAGAACTTGAGTGCTTCAGAGGTTGAGACGATATTTCATCATGTGCATTCATCAGCGTGAAAACTAAAGTTGTGAACAGAATAAAAGTGAATGACACAATTCAGAATTTGTGGTTGCCCGCAGGTGTTTGTTTTTTTCCCCCTACCAACACAAGCAGGACTTCAAAGATATTCTCGTCTGGCAGATGTGTCCACTCTGCCATAAATCATGAACTGTCTCAACAACAAATGCTTTTCTCCACGCCAGAAAAGTGGGATGATGACAGCTGCCTGTCCAGGTGATACAACATGAAGGTGAAAGATGAGAGAGAAGGGAAAATATTCTTCATCACTGTCGATATAAGTGATTTCTTAAATGTGTTCATTATGGCTGTGAAGGTTCAGCAGACAGCTTCCCTAAAGAAAAACACTGCTGATTTAAACCCATTAACTGTTGCACAAATGTAACATCTTGATTCCCTGCAGGACATCAGATTACAGCCTTTTGCATTTCTTCCTTCACCCCTCTGCTGCCAGCTGCTGTTTACTGACTTCACATGGTGCTGAATACTGACTCTCACATATGGTGATTATCGTTAATTACGTGATCTTTCCAAATAGAGTTACATGTGATGAATATATAAAATAGATTATATGAAGTGCCACAGATTTTTTTTAAAAATAGAGAGAGACACTTAACTTCACAGTAAAGGCATCTACAGTAAGTAATGAAGATGTAAATTTTGTGATATTACTTAACAAATATCTGTCTTCAAAACTCCTCTGGTGACAATCTGAGTGTGTGAGAAAGTGCAGAGAATCTTTTTCCAGCATATACACAGCAACTTGTACATGTGTGTGTCATTCAGATGTAAAACTGCCATAATTTTGCACAAAAAAAAAAACTGCCAGAAAGAACAATAGTATTTGCGGTAAAACAAGGGCACACCTATATCTAAGCATTACAAGATAACATGCCGTGATACTGGTATTAGTGTATATTGATAACATATCAAAACACACAATTAATAACAGACGATATACAGTATAACTCAAATAAGTTCCCAAATCCAGACACCCATAATGACAAAAAACAAAAAAAAAGGACAAAAGCACAAAAATAATATATACAATTAATAATACAATTAATCATAATAATAATAATAAAATCAAAATAATTAAAAATGAACTGTTTCATGATAACGGAAACTACGTGAATCAAATGCCTTCACTGTTACCGGATCTCAACTCAGCCAAACACCTTGGGAGAGACTTTTGTTCAACAGCGCTCGCCACTAGAGCTGCAACAATTAGGCGATTAATCGATTAGTCGATCGTCAGAAAATTAAACTATTTTGGCACTCAATTAATTGTTTCAGTCATTTTTCAAGCAAAAATACCAATATTTGATGGTTCCAGCTTCTCAAATATAACAATTTGCTCCTTTTCTCCTTTTATAACAGTAAATTGAATATCTTAACATTTTAGACTGTTAGTCAGACAAAACAAGATAATTGAAGACATCTCATAGACTAAATCGAGACAATAAGCAGATTAATCAATAATGAAAATAGTCGTCAGTTGCACCCCTACTCTCCACGACAATCATCAAGACACCAATTATGGGAATTTCTTTCCGGGGAATGGTATTAATCACACTGAAGCTGTTCTGTTGGTTTGTGGTACACCTTACTGAGACAGTTTGTTTTGGTTTTTCCTTTAATTTATCACCATACAGTGTATATATCCTCACATGTGCAGGGCTTTAGTTTGCAACACCAACCAACCTGACTCATAGAAGTTTTTTACTCTTTTTGCCCACTGATATGCACCCTCACACATGGTTGGCAGACCTAAACCACATCACATATAACTTAAATTATGTGACATGAGGAGTTTTTTTGGGGACTGGAGGCACTAACTGGCAGGCTCAGTTTAAGAAAGAGAAAACCTGGACACATTACCAGCATAATCTAGTGCAGAATTAACAGGTAGACAAGCACCCACTCACATTTACACCAGTGGGCAACTAAATACTTCACTGCAGCTGATAATATGTTTTTTGACAGTTGGAGGAAACCCACAACTATGCGAAGAAAGCATGCAAAGGCCAGACTAGGCTTTGCTTGTGATAGTGCTAAACGATTCGCAGATAGTGTGGTAATGAAAGAGATTTTAAAACAAGCTCTCTCTTTATCTGTAAGGAAAAAAAAGAAAACTGTAAAATGTATGTACAATCATTAAATGTCTTTTTTGGACATTTTTAGCTTAAACAAAAATGGAGCCTTTGAAGGGAAAAAGAAGAACTTTTTAGCAGCTCTGCAGCAGAGTGCAAGAGGTTCTCCACGATGGCTTCTAAAATATTAATATTCCTGTCAGAGGCCATTACTCTCTGCCCGTCTCAGAGTGTACTCTCTCTGACTCCATCACTCCTGCAGAGCACTGACTGAGGTCAACAGTGACAGTCTCTTACTGCGGTTTAAACCAGAGTTAGCACGGATGATGAATATTGTGTAAACATGTTTTATGTGGACACAGACACGTATGTTCTAGGTTACCTGTATTTGTTTTAAAAGCTGCATTCAGGCTCAGCTACTAAGTTAGAGAAAAAAAGAAAATGTAATTAAGCTCCCTTTAATTTAAATATATATCACAATTCCCAAGACACACGCAAAGTCTCTGCAGACTATCCATCTGGCAATTTGTTTAGAGTATTCATCATCTAAATTATGTGGTAAAACTGCCCAGTTACTGAACATTTTAGCTTTTGAGGTTATTTCAGATCACATCTGTCTCGTTCAGATAAAGAACAAACAGGGAATTACTTTTAAAAACTGTTGAATACACACTATAATTGTGTCTGTTTGAACGCGTATTACTCATGTTGTGGAGGCATCAGCCTTTTTACACATTCACATAACAGGGACTCCCCTCCCTTATGGGGACAAAATGCAAGTCCCAACAACATAATTCGTTTTAGGGTTGAGACTTGTTTTAAGGTTAATGTTAGAGTAAGTCTCCAGGTTATGTGTGTGTGTGTGTGTGTGTGTGTGTGTGTGTGTGTGTGTGTGTGTGTGTGAACTTGTATTACTCACATTGTGGGGACAAAATACTTTTACAGAGCACATTGTGGGGACTTGCTGCCCTTTTAGGGACGAAAAGCAAGTCCCCATAATGTAAATCATGAAATTTTAAGGTGAAGACTTGGTTTAAGGTTAGGGTAAGTCTCCAGGAAATTAAGGCAAGTCAATGTAATGTCCTCTGAAGTGATGGAAACACAACTGTGAGTGACAAAGAGAGATTAATGGTGGATGAGGCCAAGTAGAAGAAAGGTGCCATACAACCCCTGATTCAATCCTGGTTCTGTAAAGCACTGTGTAATTATGTATTTGAAATAATATTTGATATACTGTAGATGATAGAGTACGTTCTAGACCTGCTCTATTTGAAAAGTGCCCTGAGATGACTTTTGTTGTGATTTGGCACTATATAAATAAAATTGAATTGAATTGAATTATACAATCAGACTATATATATAATAATTAAATTTGTATTAGCCATTATTATGTAAAAAATATTCTTTAAAAAAGCCACTCTGTTAAGATCAATTAAATGTGGCACTCTCAGTTAATTCATCCCGACATGTAGACTACAGTCATTGTGTATTTCCTATCACATTAAAGCTCAGCATCAAGGCAGACGCAATGCTGATTCTGACCATCTGTATATCCAATTATCAAACACAAGAATGGGGCTTTGAGGTAGAAATAATACAAATCAATGATATTTTATAAGCCGGTCTGCTGTTGGAAGCATGTTGTGTACTTAGCTGCCAGGTTCTGTACTCAGTCCCCATGTGTAGCTGGGAAACTGAAGCCATCTGGGCTGCATCACCAATCCTAATATTTACTGTACATCACAAGGCAATAATACCACAGATACAGTGACTTGTATCACCTGATCAACTTTTTTCCACTGCTTGCCAAAACAGAATTTGCTCTGTTCAGGATCTTTTGTTAATCATAGATAGGCTTTATTCATCAATGATATGCTTGCTTGGTCATGAATGACTATTAAATATATTAAATTGATATCAGTCAGAAATAACCAGAAGAACTGAGCATCAAAACAGTCATGAGCTTAAAAAAATAGGCTACAACAATCTGTTTATCTGTTTGTGCCAATATAGTGCCGTTCCCGCCATCCTCCTGGTGTTTATTCACATTTTTTTTGATCTAATCTGTCTTTTTTATAAACCATGTTCAAGCTCAGCTCTCGCAGCTGCCTTCACATGTGTTCGTGTTTATTGGGTTGATGAGAGGAATCTAGATGATAGGTACGATGTTGTTGCATACATGACTTTGTAAATGGGAATTTTCTGATAGCTGATTTGTGAAGTTTGCTGATAAAACAGAAGAGCCTGCAGATTTTTGTTGTCTATTTCTTTCTTGATCCTCAGCATGGTGTTCAAATGCATAAAACATAAAAATCGCTAACTGTTTTTGAAAAGATAACAAGAGAGGAGTCCGTCCTTGTCAGTTGCCTAGCAACCATTTTCTTTAAAGTTTAACCATTTGAATTAGCCTGATAATAGATTGTTTTCTTACTACTCAGTTATTCAGTCTGATGTTGCCCTCATGTTAACTGTTCCCTGTAAGAGGGTGATTTGATTTTGCCTTTACTGAACTTTAAAGTGACTGATTATATCTGGCTGCTTTGACATCATCTTCAGTTGACACAGTAGTTACACTGTACAGTTAAAGAATAACTTAAAGGACAGATTCACAATTTTTCAAGTCTGTCTTAAAACAATAGTCAGGTGATCAATTGAACATTGAAATAGGGTTTTTTTTTTTGCCATAATCATTCCTCCTATTCATACTGGCCATTAGAAGATCCCTTCATAATGCACTTAGTTTATCTGAAGCAAATATGAAACTTGCAGCAAAACAGCCATGTGAATGCAAAGCTTTTTGAATTGATCCACAGAATACAGTGTTGATTATTTCAGAAGTCTGGACTTGAATGCCGAGCTTATACTTTACCCGACTTCCTGTGTCCTGTTGAATTCTACTGTTAAAGGGCATGTCCTTCTCAGCATTACCCAAGAGAGGTAGCCTTAACTTTCTCTAAGTTAATGATCTCAGTGTGGATGTAGCTTGTTCGACAGCTCCAAATTGGAAGTGCTGTGCTGCTATGGCAACATGAAATTGCCTGTGTTTTACAACAGAGGTACAGACTGTAATAGAATTGAGAAATACAGAACAAATACAAGTGATTCAAGGTCATATATGTTCCTCTGAAACAACAACAAAAAGACAAAAAAGAGTGCTAAAAAATGGGAAAAATTTGGTGCCACTAAGAGATGAAATTAAAGATCAGGTTGTTTGAACATTTGTTTCAACATGATTGAAGGCCTTGAGATTTTCTCTTCACACATCACCACAAAGACTTATAGTTACATCAGAATGTTTTTTGTTCTCCCCTCTAAATGTGTTGCAGTATGTTCCTCTTTGATACTCACACATCGTAATCTTTTTGTGTCTGTGTTTCGTTGAGATGGACCAAACTGCTTTCCCTCCTCTGCAGCTGCTATGTGCCTATTCTGACAAAATGTAGAAGGATGATGGAGCTGACAGGGATTAAATGCCATGCAAATGCCACGCTTGTCACACCTTCTTTTGTCCAGCAACCGCCTGCCACGATTCCCTTCATCTCTCCAGATCTCATTACCAGTCTCTTATCAGGGAGGACGAACAGTTCCAAATGTCGGTCAGAGTTGACTTGACTCTTTTTCTAGTTTTTGCTCCGCCATTAAAAACTAAGAGGAATAAAACAACCAACATACTTAAAAGGTATACTAAAAGTACAAAATAAAAACAGTTAATTAAAAATAAAATGCCTAGAGAGTGCCAGCAATCATTTCAGTGATAATTAGTAAATACATAAAACCAATTCAGACAAGATAAAAAGCATCAATTATTCATGTATACAGTTTAAGAAGGGTTCTACTGCCTCTGCTGTGTGATACTCTGCAGTATTTTTCCTGAGGGAAGCTTTTCGAAGAGGAACTTTGAAGCATGCGAGCAGTCAATATATCATTTCTGCACTGTCAACGCCGTTCTGGTGTCAAGAATGGATGTAATAAAGAGTAGTTTACAATGCACGCAAGCCTCTCTAACAGCATCTTCATATGGGTTGTCATGTTACCATATTGCTCCAGACAGAAAAGGTCAGCATGCTTTCAGCATCAGCTCTGTAGATCTACACAATAACCCTCCTCCTCCAACAACAATGCAGAAGGGCTGATGCAGTTCTACAGAGCTGATGCTTTTTCACACATGAAACCAAAGATTTCTTTGGGACAGTTATCAGTTTCTGACAAGTGAATTCCCTCTGTTGTGCAGGAGTTTCATTTTAGATTAGTCATGTGAAGTCACAAATATGCAATGAAAGATTTTGTTTCAGCAAAATCTAAAGGCGATTTTGCCTTTACCATTGTTGCTCTGACACTGGCTAATTCTCCTCAATAGGTCTTCCCCATTCAATCAGCATTTCGAAATCATCTTAAAGTGGTACTCCATTGATTTAGTATTTCACTTGTATAAAGCTGTGTGAAATTCAAGCGGCAGTTTAAAAAATTGACAAAATCAATGTAGCAAAAGCTGAAACATCCTGATTTAAAACTGCCTGAATCCTGTATGGTTTCCAATCATGCAACGAATAGTGTATTTTTGTTAGACCCTCCTTGCCCGGTAACTGCCCACATTTTTCAAGCTCCACATCCCCAATTTTTGATGTCTTACTGATGTCTGCTGGGTCCAGGCATGCAGTGTGTAGGTAACTTTCTCTTTTCCTGTCTTGATAGGTAACAGAAAAGAATGGTGCACTCCAACTCTGGCAAATCTGCTTGGAAACCACTACTGCAAATTGATCAAATTTAACATCCATTCCTCATCAGTCTTTAACTTTAAATAAACTTTTAATTAAACTTTAAATTGGGACATGATGCTTTATTAAATGTCAGGTCTTCGGCAGGAAAATCTTATTTAATCATTTTTAATCAACAATCTAATTATCAAGCACAGTCTTGATTTTTATGTTGTTAAATAAAACTTGGTTAACAATGTAACAGTTCTTATTCAGTCAACCCCCTCCCAACTTCAGTTTTATGACATAATAAAGTAGGTGGAGTTTCCATTTTGTTTAATGCTTCCATTACACAACTCTTTTCACAGGCTCTTGATGAGTAAACTAACCTTTATTTGTACACTTTCAGTCCCATTTCAGTCTACATAAAGGTTGGTGCATTAACATGACTTTGTAGTTATGACTCTATGTTGACATCCCTGTAAGGTCATGGTTGGTAAATATTGAATAATAGAGATCAGTAAGTGATAAGTGCCTCTATCCTGACTAACATTAAATGTAAATGAAAAGAGTAAATGTTTGCTTGTTTGGTTTGTGTTGTAACTGTAGCTATGATTCCTCTATGAAGCAAGATTATTACTGACTGACTGATTACTCACCTGCTGTTATAAAATTGAAATGAAATGGAAATGTTCATGAAACATAAAACCATAGAATAGAAAGCAAGCCTTTCTATAGACCTCCCTTCTTGTTCCCATTTCCTGTTTTATTTCATTTTGGTTGATTTCTCTCTGTGTCGTGTTTGTCTATTTTATTAATCTACCTATTTCAAATTTACATGTGTATGTGTCTGTAAAGCACTTTGTAACTGTGTGTTTTAAAAAGTTCTATATAAATAAAAGCTTACTTACATACTTTCTTATGAGTATGGAGGATAGTTCTATATGAACACATTTTAAAAAGTCACAACAGTTTGCTACATAACAGTTTAAGTACATGTATTTCATCTGTAAGTAGAACGTTTCTTCCCCTCCCAAAACAGGCTAGCAACACCAAAATATTTTTTTTTTGTGATTTTGTTTGAACCCTTGTGATGCTAGGCAATTAACACTTACACCAGCTTTACCCTTCAACCTCTTTCCCCTCAGCAGAGTCTGAAGCCTGATATATAGAGAGGTGTGAAGTGGCTTCTCACATGGCTGCGATGTGTGAGTGTGTGTGCAGCGCAAAGAGATTGAATGCTACAAGCGTGTGTGTGACCATGCAGGGACTTTACTGGCACCTGATACAACGGCCCATTTGAGCCCTTGTTAACTTGATTACTCTGTATGCATTTAATGAAAATCAACAGATTGGTGACAGAAGGTGAAAGAAGATGAAGAGGTAAACTACTAAATAAAAAGGGAAATGTGTATCACTAAAAATAGAATTATTTCTTAAAATGATTTTACCATTCTTTAAGATTAGCCTAATTCATTCCACAGACAAAGGCAGAGAGATTTGGTCTGCCTGTCATTCACCTCGTCCTCCAGGGAGCTTTTTGAGCAGCTGAATCCACTTTTCAGACGTACACCTTCAGCCAGCCTCCAACTAAATCTACAGGCAGAAATAATGATTAATTTATGAAACAGGCTCTCACAACATGTTTTGAAAAGAGAAGAGACAATAATATTTAAGGCTGCATGAGAATGAGTTAGAATGTCTCTCACATTAGGCCAAATGGTCCAGGTATCATCGGATAATTCGTAATTCATTTGTAATTCAAAAACCAAAAAACGGTAAATCTGTTATTTGTTTCAAAACAAAAAACACGTTTTTGGTGTCAGAATCAAATAACGAAAAACCAATCAAACCCGGCCCGTATTTGATTTTTGCCGATTCGTTTTATCGTTATTCCTTTTTGGATTGAATATTGCACAGGTCTGCGGACATCAAGCCAATTCGTTTTTGCGTTTGAAACCAAAAACGGAAGTCACATGGTTTTTTCCTTTTTTCATTTGAAACAAAAAACAAAAAACAAAAGCACGTGATCTATTCCTTTTTTGTTTCCCAACGAAAATCCAGAAAACCAAATTCAAAAGACCATGTAATTTTGGTTTAGAAATCAAGTATTTTTGTCAGTTTTGTACGGTAGCAGAAGCGGCTACATTAGCCTACCCATAAGTCGCTTCCGCTATCGTATCAAACGCAAAAACGAATTGGCTTGATGTTGATATTCAATCCAAAAAGGAATAACGATAAAACGAATCAGCAAAAATCAAATACGGGCCGGGTTTGATTGGTCTTTCGTTATTTGATTCTGACACCAAAAACGATTTTTTTGTTTTTTGTTTTGAAACAAATAACCTATTTACCGTTTTTTGGTTTTTGAATTACAAATGAATTATCCAATGATACCTGGACCCCAAATGACATTCCTATTCAAATGTACAAACACAAGTCAGTACAGGAACACATGAGGAAATACACAAGCTCTCACACTGATTCCTGCATGCAAACATGAAGAACACAAATACATACAATCGTAAAATCCAAAATAAGCTTACTGGCTCTTTATGTAAGCCATCGGTAGCACATTTTTGCTGCAATAGAAGCAAACAAAAGTAGACACATAGACACACACACACACACACACAGACTAGAGCTCCTTAAATTAGACTGTTCAAATAATTTGCTCATAGTTGAATCCTCCCTGTGTCACAAGATAAAGGGTTATGCAACTTTTTTTTCACTATTTCTTCTTGTCTTGAAAAAAGATGTTCAGATGTACTTCATGCATCATGTTGACCATTTCTCAAAGAATAGAACAGATTTTTTAGATTAGTTAATGTATTTTTCTTACCCAACAGGCAGCCACTGAACACATTCAGCCAATGGAGTACACAAGTCATTAATTGGTTCACCCAAATAACAAGAAAGCACATTTTCTTAGTCATTTCTGTCTGGTGTAGCTGTGCAGAGAGTATTGTTTTAATTTAATTTAATTTCAGTCTTTAATACAGCAGTTGCTTGTTGTTTGTGTTCTTTCAGCATTAAAATCCGATATTTAAAATGATTCAATAGCAACATCTCTTTCCAGAAACAGTGTCCCTTTTACTCCAGATAATCCACAGAGCACACATTTTGCATATTGTTTTACATTGTTCTCCACTCTAATGGAGTGACAGCAGAAATCTGAGAGTAAGTAAAGTTTATTTAATATAGCACCTTTCACAGAGCATGGTCACAAAGTGCTTCACAAGAGTAAAAATGCTAAAGAAATAAAACCATAAAATAGTAAGAAATAAACAATAAAACACAGGCAACAACATACCTTAAAAACACACAAAATACAAACACTAGATGGTATGAGGCGAGATGAAGGCCAGTTTTAATAAATGAATCTTGAGCTGCTTTTTAAAGGCGTCAATAGAGTGTTGGAGTCAGCAATGTTGGAGCCACCACTTCAAAGGCACGACCACCTTTTGTTTTTGTTGAGCGCAAGGGTCCACCAGTAAACCCTGGTCAGAAGACCTGAGTGACCTACTGGTGATATAAGGATGGAGCGGGTCAGAGCTAGTGCAGGTGCTTGACCATGCAGGGCTCCATATGTGAAAACAGGAACCTTAAAATGAATCCTAAACTTGATGGGAAGCCAATGTAAAGATGATAAGATGGGTGAGCTGTGAGTCGTCCTGCTGGGCCTGGTCAACAGCCTCACAGCAGCATTCTGGACCATTTGTAGACGGTCCAGGGACGACTTGCTGAGGCAGGTGAAAAGGGAATTGCAGTGGTCCAGCCAGGATGATATAAAAGTGTGAATAATCATTCCTAGCTCAGGTTGTGATACAATAGACCTGAGTGTGGCAATGATTCTTAAATCAAAGAAACCATCCAGTCCTTTATAGCAGTCAGACTATTGTGCAAAACGGATAGTTTGTCAGTCTCATCAGGCTTAAAAGAGACATACCGAATATCTGAATATCATCAGTGTAACAGTGATAAGAGATGCCTTTAAATTTGCTAATAATATGACTCAAGGGAAGCATATACAGAGCAAATAGTATAGTACCCAAGACAGAACCCTGCGGCACACCACAGGAAAGAGCAGCAGCTTCAGCCATGTACGCACCAAGCAACAGAAAAACTCCTATCAGAGAGACAGGAGGAGAACCAGTCCAGGGTGCTCCAAAACAGAGCACTCACTCACATCAGCAGACATCATTATGTCATTGGAAATTCTGAGAAGAGCTGTTTCACTGGAAGGCTCCTGGAATTGATCTATTTTCCTGGAATTTATCCTGGAATTGTGTGCAGTCAAGACAGTTGTCAGCTGTTTGGCAACAACTTTTTCTAAAACTTTTGAGATAAAAGGCAGCTTGGATATAGGCCTGTAGTTTTTGGGAAGGGATGGGTCAAGGTTAGTATTTTTCAGAAGAGGCTGAACAACTGTATGTTTTAAATAGGCTGGAACACAGCCTGATTGCAGGGATCTATTTATAATAGAGACCAGGCATGGACTAATAGACCCAAGTACATTTTTAAGTATGGATGTTGGTAAAATATCAGCAGGGCTGGAGGAAGTACTGCCCACCAGATAAGTGAAGTCTTGCAGGGAAATAGGAGAGAAGCAGTCCAAAATTGACAGTAGAGTTGGATTGGCATAAAAGCAGGCAGAGGAGGGGATGATGCTAGCCCTGACATCTATAATCTTCTCCACAAAGAAAGAGAAAAAGTTTCTGCAATCCTGCAGGCACATCAGGAGGTGCAGGAGTGACGATGTTGTTGATTATATCAATCAGGACTATAAGGTTGCATTTATTGAAGGCATTATGTTGGCAAAGTAGGAAGCTCTCACATTTTTAACCATGTTGTTAAACTCATTTAAAAGGTCTTTGTGATGGAGACAGTGCACATGGAGCCTGGTGGATCTCCACAGTCGCTCTACACTCCAATATTTACACCAGAAACAACAAATATTTTCATTTAACCAGGGGGATGAATTGACAGAGGGAACAAGTCTCATTTTGCTAGGATCCACTTTATCCAAAATGGTGGAGCAATGTGTGTTAAAGGAGTGCACCAGACGAGTAACATCAGTGTGAGAAGACAACACACTGCACTTGGGTCAAAAGCTGCAGAAAACTTCTTAACTGAGAGGTGATTTAAGATACAAAAGCACTTTACACATTTACTGGGCAGAGAATCTAAATTAAAAGACAAGTTGAACAGAACACATTCATGGTCAGTAACATGCAGCTCTTCAGAGCAAATACAATCAATATTTAAACCAAGCGTAAAAACCATGTCCAGGGTATGACTCCTAATACATGTGGGATCAGACACATGTTGAATAAAATCAAAAGACTCAGTGACATTAAGAAAATCAGCAGCAAAGCTACAATAAATGTCATCTACGTGAAATTTAAAATCACCAACCATAAAAACTCTGTCCAACCTAATGATAGAGGACAAAAAATCACTGAATTCAGACATAAAAGAAATATTATAACCCAGAGGGGTCGGTATATTAAAATACAGTAAAACAGATTTAAACAACCAACTTTGGTCATCTGCAGTTCAAACAAGGAGAAAGCCCCAGTGCTAACCATCTGACTTTGAAAGCGTTTTCTGAAAACCACGGCAGGTCCTCCACCCTGGACGGAGGTCCTGGGAGTGCTGATTAAAGTACAGTCCGGCGGGCACAGTTCGATTGGGGGGAGGTATATTCCAAGCTCCTCTGCCAAGTCTCAGTCAGAAACAGAATATCCAAGCCTTTTGAGATGAAAAAATCGTTCAGTATAAAGGACTTATTCACAATGGAGCGAGAATTTATCAGTGCCATCCTGAGGGGCACAGACCCACTGCTGGCAACAGCAGAGGCCCGAGCCAAGAGGTGCGGGTAACGAGGCTCTGATCTGCTGCGCACAGCGGAACGTCTCACCAGAGGGAGACCCTATGTGTAACAATTGTCTGAATAGGGAAATGAAGGCAGGTGTGTGAAGTGTAAAGTCAGTCATGTGGAGAGGACAACAGAGACAACAATATCTAAACCTGTAGAAATCAAACCAAATGTTTCTGCATGGCTGGAAACCACAAAGGGTAAACGAGAAAACTCTTTGATAATTTGAGTGGTCTGACCCTTAAAGTTAAACGCTCACTCTAACAGGTAAAGTTGAAGTGAGCTTCACTAGCTTACAGTCACATGTGCATCATAGACATTACACAGGAATGCCTGACAGCCAGATTACAGCAAAAGTATGTGGGTGCAAATAGGTGCTAGAGGTTTGAAAGTACTCCAAGATGACCCTTTAACAGGCCATCTCTGGAGGAGGCCCACTCTGTCAGTTGAGGGTACTCTCCTGGTTTTAAAGGGCTGCTTCAATGCCCTGACCCTAACATCTTTTGCCAATTCAACAGTCAAAATGAGTATTACAAACTGTAAAAAGCAAAATACAAAACTTGAGTGCAAAAGTTTAAAAGGAGAAAACTCTCTCTAGGATTTAAAGGAGTCAAAAAAGGCCAGAAGGCAAAAAAGGGCAAGAGCCAAAATGCAAAGGGGCCTAAAGGCAACAAGCGAAAAAGGCAGAAAAAGTCCCGAGACCTCTTTCGCCATCACATCAGCAAACTATTGGATCATTTTTGTTTGCATTGCACAACACAATCCTAAGAACTCTAACAGTATAAGACATTTTTTAACATTTTCAAGATGTAGATGTCAAGGATGTAGAGTGTGAAGTGCAGAAACCACAGATCACTTTGCAGGCTTTGCTTTGCTTTGCTTCCTGCTGATCTAAGCAGGAGTGTTAACTTGCATTTGCACAAAAGTTTAGTTACAATTCAGCTCAACTAACAAAGTTTTCCATCATATATTAGTTAATTGTTAGTTTTCATTGAGTCTTTGCAGAGAATTATTCAGAGGTAGGTTTGGATGGAGTGTGTCTCGGGCATACTATGGTGAAACGTTTAACACAAGGATAAAACTGCTCGTAGCTATTTAGGTACAGTAGTTGTTCTATGTTTACTGCTAATCTTAAATCCACCTCTTGATTTGTCAGCTTGGCCTCAATGAAACATTTTACTGTAGTATTGATGTAAAAGGTTTTGGTTAAGCTGTTTATATTAGTCTGCTTGACACAGTGTCAGTGTTTAGTAGTTGCTCTTTTTGTTTGATGCGATATGACTGAGTTGACTGTTGTCAAAAGGTCAACTAAAACACATCCTCCAGAATATAACCATTAAGTCACATATTATGGTGGGGCATTTCCTCTATTTTAATTCCTCTTTCCTCTTTCACATGATACTGTTAAATATAACTGACGCATCATTCATTGTCATTTTCCTTAACGCCTCTTTGAACAGAATATATAGTAAGTATATCTCGGAGGTTACACATAACATCTTACAACACTGAATTTGTGAAATAGGATAAACTAAACGGTGTGGCTCATTGAGGTGTTTTTAATAGTTTTTGGACAACAACACAGGTCTACAGCACAGAGGAATATCATATATCAGACATTAGATACACATACAATAATATATATAAATATAAATATTGTAAGTAGATCAATTCATTGTTGGCTTGGCTCCGCACATGAGATTCGTTGACAATAAGAAAAATATAGAAAATCACCAGCCTTATCCTTTAACTACGACAAAACAGTTGTCCAGATGGAATTCAGAAGGGATTGAAGCTAGGAAGTGTTTCAACAACAACTGACAGACAAATTAAACAAGCATGGTATTTGATGATAATTTCCAGTGTAATCTATTTCTTCAGCCAGCTAAAACCACATATAAATTATTTTAGATTATAGGAATGTTGACAACAAATAGCTGAATATCTGGAACAATCTGGGACATTTCAATGCTACACATCATATTTATAGTGGGATACATAGTGGGAAATCAACTGTCAGCTATGAGTCTCTGTGGATTAATGCTCATATCAAGCTTTACTAGACAGACACCTTTCCACCAGTTATCAGTTCATCCTTGCAGTCACAGAGCACAGTGTGTTCTGTACACTCTGTACCATATGGCCACTCTTACACACACATACACACATATGAACACACTCGACAGAATTCAATCAAAACACTACAGTGCATGGAAACTGGAGGCAGAACAACACCTTTCTTTGGGTCTGTGAAGTGATGAGCAAGGATGACACAGCCCTTTGGACGAAGAGCTTTATATCAAAACCTTTGGCCTGTCCTTCCCCCCTCTCCTCATTGTTGTGGCAGTTACATAACTGACAGTTTCTTTGCTTGTCCCGCACATTAGCAATCTTAAGTGCCACTTGTTCAGTACCAAGGAAACACATGATTTGGGCTCTTCATGGTCAACCATAAGAGGATTCAGTTTTTCTGAGATCTATTCATACATTTATCACATTGAAACATTGAATGCATCATCACAAGGGACACATTCACAGACACACACTCACCAGCCACTTCATTAGGTACACCTGTGCAATCTAATGTAATCCAATACAACAGCTCTGCCATAAATTCTACATTTACGAAGCTTATACATTTTCAGTTTTTGTTGACATTGTCAGAAAGGTGATAATTCTATTTTATGTTTATTATTGAGGTCGAAATGGGTGGTGGTGGTGTACTGGTGCATTATACTGAATGGTGTTGCTAATATTTTGTCCACTCCATTAACATATATGAAGTGGGGCAAAATATTAGGAACACCTAATATGTGTGTTTAAATGAAAGCAAGGCGGCAAAAAGAGTAATTTAAGTATACTGAGCAATGCATTGTCATAAAGTGTCATCCCTTGTAACTCTGCAGATTTATGTAATTTTTATTGCATGTTAGTATGATTCAAGCAGATAATATCCTTTAAACTACGACTTGGAGAAAACCATCCACTTGGTATCCATCTCACAGGGGGAAAAATTATTTCTGACGACACAAAGCTTTTCACAGTTCTGTGGCCAATCTTCAGTGGGATTTGTTCATTAGCCGTGTGTCTTCTCTTTATCTCGCTCTTCCCACACAAACTCTAAAGTGCAGCCCTGCATCTTGGACTTGAAGACGCTTTCGAAATATTGATTCTGCTCCTCTGTGAAATGATTTGTCCAGTCGCCAACCTTACCTGTATTGGAGGAAGGGAATAGGGAGTAAAGGAAAGAAAGGTTGATATTAGATAAAGGCTAAATGAGTCATTTTTAAAAAGGCATTGCTGCAGCTGCAAGTTCTTGGTTTTAATTTGAAACCATCATCCGGAGCATGTAGAGGTGCCAAAAAACAATAGGTTATAATAGATGAGTTTCCAACTAAATTAACATTCACATCAACTTCCATTGTGTCAACGTAAATTGTGACTGGGAAGCTCATATTTTTCTGAAAGCTCTGATATATCCAGCTTGCCACTTAATAATACTGAAGTGCCTGAAAACCAAACAAACATGGATGCCTGCTTATTAGTTTGTAATATATCATTTATGATGGACAGGTTTTGGAGCAAACCCAACATCAACACTTGTTAACAACACCCAGTGATCTCAACATCATGTAAATATACTGGGACATCCTTCTTCTTAATGAAGCATTTGCTATTTTGAGATATAATACTTCCATAAACAGAGGCCTTAAAGCTTTGAAGGACATTAAGTTGTTTACATGATGTTGAGGGCATTGGCTGAAATGTGGTGATGTTGTCTACAAGCAGCATAGACCTGTGACATCATCAGCCTAGTTGATGTAACTGAGCAATCAGCTTACTCACTTGTTAGCTGTTATTTCCAGACACCTCTCCCTGACCCTGGTGATGGTTTTCAAGTAAAACAAAAAGCTTGAAATTGCAGCAATGCCTCTGTCCTTTTTTCATAGTAACTTTACTCTTACATGTTTTAATTATCAGTGGCTTCCTTGGTTACTGCAAGTAAATGTACACGTAACACAAGGGCAACTGACCTAAGAATATCATAACTAAGCTGGACACCCAGCACCCCCGTAGCCGATTACCAAGGCTAAGTGACAAAGTACCCCCTGAAAGTCTGCTAGAGGATGTGAATGCAGCGCTACATACTATCCCTACTAGGACCGTAACTGAGACCAATCAGCTGATATACACCACAGCAACAGTGATCCTAGAGATGCTTGGCTACAAGATGAACACCATGAGCCACAAAGAACATTACCCTCCATGGAGAAGGAGGCTGGAGGCCAAGATCAAGGCAACACGGAGAGAAGTTAGTCAACTCTCAGAGCTACAGAAAGGTGTGGGGATGAAAGGGATACCCAGGAAGTACAACAAGCTGTCTATACCTGAGGCACTGGAGACTGCCAAGCAAAGGCTCACAGCTGTGGCTACCCGCCTGAAGAGATACACAGGAGAAGCAGAAGCCAGGAGAATAAATAGGATGTTCTCCACCGAACCATCCAAAGTGTACTCTCAGTGGCAAGGTAATAACACGAGAACAGATCCAGGGCTGAGACTGAACAATACTGGAAGAGCATATGGGAGGCATCACATAACACCAATGCTCAGAGGCTAGTGGATCAATGAGCAGGCAAATGGGAACCTTGAGGAGGCTGCAAGGAAGTCAGCCACAGCCAAATACCTACACAGAGTAAGGCAGGTCCTGAAAAGTCGGCTGAATGGGAAGAACAAGATACGGGCCATCAACACGTACGCCCTGTCCGTCATCAGATACCCTGCTGGTATAATAAGCTGGCCAAAGGAGGAGATAGAGGCCACTAATATCAAGACAAGAAAGCTCCTCACAATGCATGGAGGGTTCCATCCCAAGTCCAGCACCCTGACACTGTACACGACTGCCGAGGACTGGTGAGCGTCAGAGCCACTGTCCAGGACGAAACAACCAACATCCAGGAATACATCAGGAAGATGGCCCCCAAAGATGAACTGCTAAGTGAAGAGCTCAGGCAGCAGAAACCCGATGATGAAGAGGAGGAGGAACCGTCATGGAGGGACAAGCCCCTACACGGCATGTACCACCGACAGATAGAAGAAGTGGCTGATACCAAGAAATCCTACCAGTGGCTGGAAAAGGCTGGACTGAAGGACAGCACAGAGGCACTAATCATGACAGCACAAGAACAGGCACTCGATACAAGATCAATAGAGGCGGGGATCTACCACACCAGACAGAACCCCAGGTGCAGGCTATGCAAAGATGCTCCTGAGACAGTTCAGCACATAATAGCAGGGTGTAAGATGCAGGCAGGAACAGCATACATGGAACGTGATAACCAAGTGGCTGGCATAGTGTAAAGGAACATCTGCACTGAGTATGGGTTGGAGGTCCCAAGGTCACGATGGAAGACACCTCCTAAGGTGGTTGAGAATGACCGAGCTAAGATCCTGTGGGACTTCCAGATCCAGACTGACAAACTGGTGATGGTTAACCAACCGGACATCGTGTTGATCGACAAACAACAGAAGAAGGCAGTGGTGATAGACATAGCAATCTCAAGCGACAGCAACATCAAGAAGAAGGAACACGAGAAGATCGAAAAATACCAAGGGCTGAAAGAGGAGCTAGAAAAGATGTGGGGAGTAAAGGCAGCAGTGGTGCCAGTGGTAATTGGAGCACTGGGGGCTGCGACCCACAAACTGGGAGAGTGGCTCCAGCAGATTCCGAGTACAACATCTGAGGTCTCTGTCCAGAAGAGCGCAGTCCTAGGAACAGCTAAGATACTGCGCAGAACCCTCAAACTCCCAGGCCTCTGGTAGAGGACCCGAGCTTGAGGAAGACACACTACCACCCCCCCTCCCCCCATGGGAGGGGGGGTGGTAGTGTGAGGGGTGGATTTTTTTTTTTTAAATTTTTATATATAAATAAATATTATTTTGCTTCTAAACTGATCATGATTCAAAGTATAGGCCTGTTTTACGACTGCGTTTCCAGACATTATAGGAGAAGAAACCTTTTAATTTATCAATACTTTCTGATGGCATCAGAAAGCTTTAAAAACTTAATTTAGTGGTTTCAACGTTTAGTCATGATTTTGTACATTAAATTAGTGGTTCCCAATATATTTCTTTCATAACACCTTAAAATGTAATTGTGCCCACTTGTGACCTTAATGTGGCCGCGAACAGTGAGCAGATCGATCAAAGAGTCATATTTCTTTCTTGGTTTATATTATTGGAAGGATTTTTAGAGATCTGGACGGATCCTGTATTTAACAAGAAAGTGTCCAAGTATCCAAAATTGTATCCAGTATTAAACATGAAAAATATGTGTAACAGAATTATTGCATCATTTCAAACCTCTTGTGACCCCTCAGATTCATCTTGACACCCCCTGGAGCATCTCAACCCTTATATTGGGAACCACCGTATAAAAAAGATGTGTTAGAAATGTTTTGGAGTGACAGTAGGTTCCAATCTTATTGGCTAATATTTTGTCTACATTTGTGTACATATTGTTTACAATGTTGGTCAAAAGACACTGTATGGTACATAGTGTGTGGGGAACTGAATGGAACAAAAGTGGAAATTAATTTATATGCATATGACCAAACAGAGCCCTACCTTTCCTCATGAAGGTGCCCTTGCTATGGTCCATTATCTTTTCTTCAATGAGGGTGTAATTGACCATCTTGTTGTCTTTCATGCTGCTGAAGCTGCAGTGTTTCACACAGTTGTTCACCTCATCCTCCACCAGGGAGCACTGGAGGAAAGAACTTACCTTCTTTATGGCACCATGAAGATCCTGGGGAAGGAAGAAGACAATAATAATAAAATAACTGAAAAAAACATGAAGAAATAAGAAAATAAAATGCAAATTTGGATTGTAACACTGTAGTGTCTGCAGTAATTGTAACAATTACGTCCTAGGCTGCACACACACACATACACACACACCTCACATAAATTCTCTGTCGTATGTTCTCTACCAGAGTCCCTCCTTCCTTTCCCAGCCATGCCACAAGCAGTTTTTTAAGTCTCACAGGGCGTCATAAATGTACTTCCAGACCTTATTGGATTACTTTGTTTTATAATTTTCTTCAGACAATTGAACCCTATCATGCATAGTTATATCTGATAAATGTTTAATTCCCCATGTACTCCAAGTGCCCCACTTGGCTCCACATTTTGTTGGATTTTTATTGATTGTTTATTCCAAATCTGTGTGATCCTAAGGATACTAAATTACACTCCTAATATTTTTTTCAATTTTGTTCCATGATTTTAATGTACTATTTATAACGAAGTTAGACATTTTTGTTTTGTGTTTTATAAATAGAGATGTAAATATGTTGTGATCTATATAAAACATCTGTGAGGCATAATAATAAAGCATATCGGCTGGGTAGAACTTTTCTTCAAAATGTAAGAACAGAGGGAGGTCTTAAATTTCCAAATTTAGAACTGTAATTATTCCTCAGATATTTTATAAAGATCACAACCTATTTACATCTCTGTTTACAAAAAAACAATATAAAAGTATCTAACTTTGTCATAAATAACACATTAAAATCATGGAAAGAAACTGAAAAAAAAATAGGAGTGAAATTTAGTATCCCTAGAAACACAGAGATTTGGAATAATCCATCAATAAAAATCCAAAATGTGGAGTTCATCTGGGGCACTTTGAGTACAAAGGGAATTAAACATTTATCAGATATAACTATGCATAATAGGGTTTAATCATTTACAGAACTTCAGAATAAATTCACATCGACATATCAAGAATTAGATTATTATTAGATATTAAAAGCTAAAAAACTGGATAATTGAAAATTTCAATTGATTTGGAGCCAAGACCCTTTGAAGATGTTTCTTTTAAAGAGAAAAAAACAAAACAGTTAATTGGCAGAATATATAACATGCAGCTGAAGGAACAATCTAAATATTACTCACTGCAAAAGTTGTATGATAAATGGAATAAAGATCTCCATTTTAAAGAAGCCAGCACAAATTGAAAGGAAACAGCATATTGCTAAGCGCCTGCGCAATGGAGCAAGTGGAGCAAACGCTACCCCACTTTTTGTCTTTTTAAAAATAACCTTATCATGATACAGTTCCCGCAATCAGGTGATTATATTTAAGCAACCTATATCAATGATCATTTTTCTATTTTCAGCAACCGACAAAAACAAGTAATACACAAATCTAACGTTTTCGGACCACCTTTGAGTTGGTTCAGTCCAACCCGTGGCGAGAGAGAGAGACAGACAGACAGACAGGGCGGAGTTTCTTCTTAATGCGTCAAAGTGTCTGAACTGACAAGCAGTCAAATGTCCAACGGTGTGGGTAACTCGTTTAGACTTCCGCAAACTAATTTCCTTTAGTTTCAATGTAAGACAGACATCGGAAAGAATTATTAGTAAATATGATAATGCATCACTCCGTGTACTGATCTCTCATCCGGCTTCTCTGCGCTTTGTTTTCATTATTGTGATTATTCTCTCATTCTCTCATACAGGGTAAACGAGAGCTGCAGGTTTACTCTAAGGGGAAGTAACGTCTAGTCCTCAAATAAAATGGCCCTTTTAAGTGTGGAGGAGCAGAAATCACCTTCTGAGTTGTGCATTAAAATAGTCATTGATTTGAGATAATGTAGGTTAAAATAATCTGCTTTTGAAGTTATGATTATTCATTCCTGTATAACATTACAATGATATCAGTTAGTGGTGCTAATAGCTTCCACTAGAACCTGTGTGTGGGATTAGATAGTTGCTGTGAGGCCATGTCATTTATCCAAACTTTTTGTACTTTGTTGTAGTTGTTAGATTTTGAAGATGGCTTTGTGAGTCTTGAGAATAGCAATCTTCAGGTTTAATATCGTTTAACCAGGTTAAATTATCCAAATCATACTATGATGTGTTGTAAGACTATTTTATTTATATAAATGGTTTGTCCTTGTTTAACCTTGAAGATGGCCTAGTAGCCTGCGACCTACTACCATTTTAGGCAACATAATGTTTTTTTGAATATAATTTCAAATATGAAAAAGCCATTCTTCTAATAATCATTTCCTGTCCTGATCCACCCAGTTATACACTGATGCATTCCTGGTTAATAATAAATAGTTAAATAAATAGTTAAAATGTGTTATTATAAATAGCTCATTTTAAAACATTGGAAAAAACAGAGGCCCCTACTTTACAGATTTGAAAAAATGATGAGATATTATTTGACCATAAAAAAGACATTGTCTGAAGATAATAATAAAACAAAGCAATCCAATAAGGTATGGAAATGAATTTATGATGCCCTATAAGACTGAAAAAAGAACTTGTGACATGGCTGGGAAGGTAAGGGGGGACTGCAGTGGAGAACGTATGATAGAGAATTAATGTGAAGTGTGTGTATTTGTGTGTGTCTTGTGTACATGTGTCTCGTGTCTTAGGATAGCATATACTATCTTATACATCAAGGTATATATGTTGGTTAGTTAGAGATTGTAAGCAAAATGTCATGGTGGAAAGCAGGAAAATAAGCAGGATAATTATAAAAAAAGAACATTTTTACACCATAAATTTCCACTTTCTTGTAAAGACCTGCCCCAGCCCTGGTGATTGGGGAACAAGATAAATGAATATCTTTATATTCTTATATCTTACATCTTATAGTGTATGTTTGTGTAAGTTTATGGACACTCTGGGTGACAAGAATGATGGATGAATTCTCCTTTACCAATGACATCTCTTCGTAAGGTATATGAAGCAGATTTTTCATAGTTGCTAACTGACCAGTCCAGCCTTTAACATGGTCAAACCAGGAGCCATAGTTCACTGCAACAAATAGATGCAACAAATACATTTAATAAAATTACACTGTTGGCTGCAGAGCTGAAGTCAACATATTTATACACAATTCACAATATAATAAAATATATTGTCCTGACATCAACTCACATGTGCCTTCTAGGAATTGATTTAAAAACTCTGAAAACGAGCCAGGGTCCGGGAAGAAATTGGCCATTTTATGGAAGTGGTAAAAAGACACCGCCACATCTTTGGGGTTTCTGCTCACGTAAATGACCTGTGAGATGATGAGGAGCAACAGTGTCAGAATGTCTGTACTGTACTGAGAACCACGCTGCAGCACAAATAGTTGTAAAACATGTAAATTTGACCTTAGCTTTGGAGCCCTGGAGGGCGGGGCCCAGCAGGTGATGAGGCAGGTGTGTGGTGATGACCCGAGGTGTGGTAGATGAGGCCCCCAGTACCGCAGCACAATAATGTTGCTCCAGCCAAGGAGCTCGAGCCCAGTTTGGGACAGTTTGGGACAAGTGTGGGTCCCCTCTGCTCAATATTAGACTTATTACTTCCTGCATCCATGTGGTGCCTGTTTAGAGAAAAGAGAGAAACATCTGGGACCTGACTTTCATTAATTATACAGTCTGGAAGTCCCCCTCCTCTTGAAAATGTGTTCTGCTTGTTGTTACTTCAGTTCAATGTTTGAACTTCACTGTGCAGAGTTTGACACAAAAAAGCTGTTCTGTGCTCAGCAAAAATCTGAGTATGACCAAGCTGGAAAATTACCCTACTTCTGACTTGATTTATTACCTCAGTAAACATTTTCCTGATGAGTTTATGGTCTCAGTCATTAGTTTCAAGTCTTCTTCAATATAGCATGATGTTCATTTTGTAAATTATAGTCCTGTTTAAAGTAAAATAGACGATAAAGCAGCGTATCAATCAATCGTCAACTTACACAAGTGTTATATGGGAACTTGAAACCTCCAGTGCACATAAACTGAGAATTGACTTCACAGTGAAGTAGGAGACATCTTGTGTCCAGCAGTTAAACTTAAATTAAAAATATTTGCATATTCATCAATTCTGGATTTTTCATGAGGGAGAAAAAATAAATGTTATTTTAAGGATTTTAACAAGATAATTGAACATATTTTGTGTGGAAAAAACATGTCAGACAAATATTATTATTCAAAGTAGAATTTTTTTTATATACATCTTAAAACATGTCTGGAGGGGATCTTTAAAAAGTTTAAAGCCTAGACATTCAAAGTTATCTGCCATCATGTAAATTGCTTGAAGACACTGCAGTTTACATGATGGCAGTGTGTCCATTTTATCGTCTCATCTTCTTACCCGACTTTGGATAGGAGACAATGAGGATATCCGTGTCTTGAAAAGGGAACTTGAGAGCAAGCTGCAAAGAATCCTGTGTGTGCAGGTGTCCAGGAAAATCAATACCATGAAACATCTCTATGACATCCAACCTGGCCATATCTGGTCTTGAAATATATGTCCGTATTTCTTGGTCTTTGTCTAAATTTCTTAGCTGCTTTGCTTGTCTCGTTTTTGTTTCCTGTGTTTACCTTCCTTTTGCTCTGCCTGTACCTTACTGCCTCCCTACTCTGTCTCTTTGTGACTGATGACCACACAGGCTTCATATCAGCTAAAAAAGGAAATGCAAAATACCTCAACTGAGCACCAGGCAGTGGGTGTTTCTTGCAATACTGGTCGATGATCACGTTTCAAAAAAGCCAGAGTGAGAGACAACCTAAAAGAAAAGTTGTTAAAATTGTGTCAATATATTTTGAAATGCCCCAGACAAAATTATATATAGGAGGAACTGACTGAAAATGTTTCACATTATGGTTACATAGATTGGTTACAATACACAAAGACAACATCACACTTAGAACAGGCATCTTTGTTGAATGTGTGCTCTTGAACTTTGACTTTGCCTCAAATGCTTGAGTGTTTATACAGTTTTAAAACTCTGACTGCTATAGATAAGACTGACTTTTTCTTGATAATACAAGTGTCTGTCTGTTTTGTGTCTAAGATTCCTTGGACATAAGCCTTAGCTGGTTTCCTTCGGTGAAAGAGAGTCAGCAGTTCTGAGTTCTTAACCCTGTCTGTAAGGGTAAAACCAGCTAATTTGGGCCACTTTATCAGCTGTCTCCATAGTTTAGTCACCCAGTGTGAGTGTACAGTAGATTAACTGATAGATTTACGGTAATCATTATAATTATCATAATCATTTTCTCCAAGTGGAGCAACTGTTGTAGCTGCTATTATTTTCTTCCCATAAACATGTTTACAGCTCATTGTTTTGGGTTTGAAACAACTACTTGGGTTCAGACTCACTTTTCTCATCAGCATTATTTCAAGTCACAGCAGGCAGATGTTTTCATATGAAATGTTTTGAATATACAACTCCTGGCCAACATAAACTGAAGACTAGACACAGGGGAGCATTTATCTGCTGAAGAGCTAAACATTTCCCTCAGAGGACAGAAACACAACTCATAATGAATGCTGTTGATGAGCCAATTCCAACCTCCATGCAGTCTCCTGCAGGTGGAGACAGAACAAGCCTCTCCAGAGGGTCGTTGCAGCAGTGTGCAGGATCCAGCATCGCGGTGTGCGAGATCATTAGATATTCTGGATGAGCTCATTGTAGGAATTCAGTATGCTGAAGAGAATATTTGAATGTGAAGAACAGATGATAACCATGACTGAATCAAGACATATGTGCCTGCCTTTAATCTGGTGAACAAGAACTTGTTTATAGTAATTAGCCACATAATAAACATGACATTATATACAATTTCGACCTTTCAATCTGTCCCAACAGAACATCCCAACACTGGGCAGCACTTGAAATGAATTTAGTAACTTGTAGGTTACTGATAACTTTTAAAGAAATTATCTGTTTAGGAATGTGTTTAATTTGCCCATTTGAGATATGTTCTGTATGACTGGATATTTGTCCCAAAAAACCCAACCTTCAACTAACTTTAACCATAGTCTACAACATTTCTCACGAAACTTGCATTCAGAATTACATTGTTTGTCATTGTGAGCATTACTTTTCTGGGTGAAGTCGGCTGAATCATTGCCTCAGTCTTCATGTCAGTAATGGTTTAAGAACATGCACAATACAGAACAAGGACGTGCAAGGAGTGCAAGCTAGGCTAACCCACACAAACCAGCAGTTTCAGCAATCATGTTGCTTAATGTTCTTTGGACAGAAAAATGTGTTATATGACTTCCCCATGAGTACTGGCCACTGGTTGACATGCAAGAGCTGTCAACATCAAACTGAGACGTGTACTTTTCTCTCTTCTGTTTTTATCATTTTTTTAAAGGGAATTTTTAGTTATACAGTATATCTTTATCCTTTCTGTTGTTGCACTGCTGTGGGCTGGGAGGAACAGCATTTCGTTTTCTGTATATTCAAATACACAAGAAAATACATTACACTAAATCTTGAAATCTAGAAATCTTAAAAGTACAATAAAGTACAAGTAGAAAGGGCATCTTCCAGCAAAATGCAGCTGAATCAGATGCTTCAGATGAGGAAAGACTAGATTACACTAATTGATTTGCAGCCTTTAATAGTGCAAACAGACTTGACCAGCTGTTGCTATTGCTGCTGTTATTGTTATTGTTATGATCGTTGATATTCTGTCCCACTCCCTCCTCCCCCTCCCCTTCCGCCTTCCCCTCTCCCTCCCCCCTCTTTCTTTCTCTCTCTCAACCCAACCGGTCAAGGCAGATGGCCGCCCACCAAGAGCCGAGTTCTGCTTGAGGTTTCTACCCATTACAGGGGAGTTTTTCTTTACAGCTGTTGCCAAGTGCTTGCTCATGGGGGAATTGTTGGGTCTCTGTAAATTAAAGAGTATGGTTTAGACCTGCTCCATGTGAAAAGTGCCCTGAGATGACTTTTTGTCACTTAAAAATTGATTGATAAAATTGAGGTCATATGGAGGTCTTCCCTAAAGATGTGATAGATGAGGGATTCCAGAGAATCCAGTGGTTTGTTGTTTATCGTAAACATGGGGTTGTGATGGGTGAGGGAGAGGTTGAGGAGAAAAATATGAATAATAACCTCGCTCATCGAAATCATGAACATCAACATCATGGTGACAAAGAAAAGGAACATGTGAAGTAACTTAAGATAGAAAAGAAGGGACACTTAGTAGGGATGACTGTGCAGCATGTTAGGAAAATGGAGGGGATGAGTAGCCTGAGTGCAGTGGTTTTTATGATAACATCTATCCATATTAAGCAATTGTTGTGTATAAATACCATCTAATCTAGGTTGAAGGATAAGAATAAGTCCATTTCTCAATATTTTCCAACATCCCCATCCCGGCCAGAGGTTATGCACAATTTGTTAATTCAAGCTTGTGTGAGTTCATAAGAGGAACTATAGTGCACTTATAAAAGTTGTAAAACCCCCTGTCTTTCTTCGTCACTATGGACATGATTACATGATGACACATGTAGGTGAGAACAGGGTAAGTCAAGCCAGTGAGTAAAATGAGCCACACTGCATCTACGTAGCTATAAACAAAAGTATTTATTTAATAGAAACTAAGGAGGTACAGTTCACATTGCTGAATCCATCTTGGACTCAAGCCCATGGGGGGAGTGGTAAGAAAAACAGAGCAGAAAAAAAAAAGATTTTTGTCATTCCAAGTGAATTCATCATGTTACTAAAGTCTTGTATCTTAATTAAAATAGATAGGCCTTGGACATTATTACATTATGTCAGTGCAAGCTACAAAACAATTTATTGATTTGGAGTGACCCTTCCCTCTAAGGGGACAAGTGGACCCAAACCATGCCAGCATAACAGAGCCACTGGATCCCCTCACTGTAGGGGTCAAGCATTCAGACCTGTACCAGTTTTTCCATTCATTTGTCACCTGTCTGTATACACAGAGGCATATTTATACACGCATTCTTTTTGTAACTAACACACAAAGATCACAGTTTAATCTTTACTGAAAATGTTTAGGTAACGTGTTGAACAACAGGACACAAATATATCATTTTATTTAAGAGTTTTTTTCTTTTTTAAAATTGATGGCATTAATAAAGTTCAAATTACCTCAAAATTGTTTGACTTTGTGTCATTTTTATGTCAGTATTTAATGGTGGCACTATTTATGCCTAGAGCGCTTAATTTATCCCATCCCCGTGTTCATTTTAACTTGTTTTAATTTCCATGGATACACAACAACCTGAGGTGCATATAGTAACTATTATTTGAAACAAATACACTTTTATTTTGCAGTAAAATCATCAAATGTAAAAAGTGGCTCATGTTACCCTGTTCTCCCCTACAGTAAAACTGAGAGATATTCTTGTACAGGTATATGTTGTGTTGTTACAAGGGCAATCAAAGATGCATTAAACATTAACCAACAATGACAGAGATTGTAAGAATGTTTAAGTGCTGGATTTATGGCTGCTGACATTGATGAGAAACAGCCCCAAGACAGAGGAGGAGCAATGGGCTGAGTTGGTATTCGAAGGCATAATCTAACAGAGAAGACAGAAAACCGGAGTGAGAATCTGAAAGGAAATTACAGAAATACAAACTAAAAACTGAAAGATTGGAAAATCAGAGAGAAACCTGTTCCAGCAGTGAAAGTAGGAGTCCTCAGAAGTTAAAAAAAAGTCTAGCAGTGCAGTCTTTAGTTGCTATTTGACCAACAGGGAAGAACATTTAGGAAGACAAAAAGAAAGAAGAGAATCACCTTCAACAGCCTGTGAAAGATTAAGAAATGCTGTCCAAGGTTATCTCAACTGTGTATTGGACACTGTGGGTCACGTCTTGTGTCGTCACCTCGGCTGAAGACCCGTACCTGACCAGAGCCCTGAGGCTTATGTCTGAGACACCACTCATCGATGGGTAAGTGACACTACACACACTCTGTGAAAACATCTTTTGCTTTGAGAAAAATGACGGTTTTACTTAAGTGATCTGCTGTTTGTCTTATGTGTGGCAGCAACATTCTGTAACAAAAGCTCACATCTGGAAGCAATTTCAAGCGCTGATCCAGCCAAACAAGCAGTTTTTCTTCACGCTGCTGAAACCCAGTTCATGATGAAAGTTTGGGGGAAGGCCTGGTGAGTGACTTTTACTTTCTGCCCTTTTAGCCATAATGACCTACCTTGGCAACTTCGAGAGCAATTCAACAACCAGCTCAACAAAGTGGATCTTAACAAACTTGAAACAACACACACCAACATCCCTAAGATGAAGGAGGGGCGGCTGGGAGCACAGGTATATAACAGAACACAATGCACTGGGAACTGGAAAAACAAAGGGAAATATCCCGTCAAGATCAAAAGGTTATTCATAATCTGAAGGGCCTCACATCCTATCTTCAAAGTTGCTTCACATAAGCTAGTACACAATTTTCCTTTTATAACATATTTAAACACTTAAAAAGCACTTGTGCCTTTCAAGTATTTCTCTTAATGAAACTGCTTTTATCAGAGAAGAAGCAGACTTCTCGAAATCTAAGCTACAGAGCTGTGTAGTACTGAACAGCTCCAAGGTGCTAAAGAAAGGGATCACAAAAAAGGTGTATCACAACGTTTTACATTAGCACCTCTTTATCCTCCATGTTAATAAACAAAATTGGGAGGAACAATCAGCGAGCAAAGTTTAATTTGTATGCAGATGACATCGTTTTCTATACACACGTCTCCAGCTTTTACTGACCTGCAACAACTAAGCTTGTAAACCCAAATTATTATTATTATGGTTACAGATCACCCAGCACCCATCCAAACCGCCAGATCAGCTTCAGCCCCAATACTGACCTTAAGTGGATCAGATAGAGATCAGAGAATCAGAGATCTGTATAAAAGGATATGGCTGGTGATTTTCTATATTTATCTTACTGTCATCAAATCTCATGTGCAGAGCCAAACCAACAATGAATTGATCATACTTACAAGTATTGTGGTTGTATCCACAGCCTGATGTATCTCCTCATCTGGGCGATAGACCTCCATTGTTGTCCAAAAACACATTAATGAGCCACACTGTTGCACTAGGTGACATGTTCCTTCATTATGAAGATTATGGTCCCATTACTTTGTCTGTAGGCTTAGCACTGTCTAACATTCAACTCTGTTTTATTTTGGTGTTGAATCACACGCTCACCACTGTCATTCATACATATTAACTGTTAAACTCGGTAAACTTTCTGCCCACCGCTTATGAAATGTTGTCCCCTGTTTTTAATAGCAACCACACTTTCAGGTGTAAAATCTTTAATGTCACTACAGCCCTTTCTGAACTTTTGGCCAAATCTCTATTGTAAAACAGATACTGTATCTCTTAATCCCGCTCATATAAATAATATCAGCAAATCATTAAAAAAGGGAGGTGATACTCATTATAAACAGGTGGTGCTGATAACAGTAACTTTGTTCCTTTTTCAGTTCTGGTCAGCCTATGTTCCGTGTGCAACTCAGTACAAAGATGCTGTTAGACAAACACTGGAGCAGATAGATGTAATCCACAGGATGTGTGACAAATACCCAGAGACATTCATGTTTGCCACCAGTAGCCAAGGTGAGATTTACAGCTGTATTAGTATTCTCAAAGACCATCAAAATGTACAGTGCATCAGCTGCAATCTGTCATGTCTCTGCATTGCACAGAAATCACAACGGCCTTCAGACTTAACAAGACAGCCAGTTTGATCGGGGTGGAGGGGGGTCACTCCATCGACAGCAGCCTGGGCACCCTGCGCACCATGTACCAGCTGGGGGTCCGCTACCTCACACTCACACACTCCTGCAACACACCCTGGTAAGAGCTGGAAACACAGAAGATTTACGCCACCAAACACACAATGAAAAATACACACACATGGGATCATCAGTCATACAAGCCTCACAAATGTGAAGTGTAAGAATGAATAAAAGTATTTTTACTTTTCTCATATGTTATATGAGTGAGAGCATAGGGTTAAAGTTACAACAAATGGGAGAGCTACAACACACTGAAGACAGTCTCAGAAAGGATCTGGAGACAAAAAGAGGAAGAATAAACAAGAAGCTTTACTTTGTCTGTTAATTACCTCAGCCTTCTGTAAGCCCAGCCACATATGTATTGTGTAACACCACTGGACTTCACGGTCAGTTTAAGTTGGGCTGTGGAAAGTAAGGGGGATTTCTGCAGGTCTGTTGGGCTCTCCTAATGGAAGTATCAGGTTTTATAGAAGAGCCAGTTTGCAGCTGAAATTGCTCAAGCCCTGGTTCACACAGTTACTGGGCAGTAGAACCGTTGCTGGCTAGATTTATTGTAACTTTAAGTTGCTGAAGTAAGAAACTTTGTGTCCTACACCTAAAAAACTGAAAAACTTCTCACTGAAACCTCTGATCATGTGTTTATGTATTGTTTTGCCTTCCTAATGAATACATCTTATGTACCTAATGCATATTATGTAATAATTTCACTTTTACAGTATGTGACTTTTTAAATTTACTGGAAAATAATCTCAAAAAGACACTGAAATATCGTTTCCTGGCTAGAAATGTGATCCCTGGCTATTTCTTGCTCTACTGGTCGGTTTGGCTTTTACATGGTATCAGTGATTTGTCTTGTCAGGGCAGATAACTGGCTTGTGGACACTGGATCAGAGCCATCTGAACACAACGGCCTATCCCCATTTGGCAAGGTCAGTCTACAGGCAGGAATGGGCACATTATAATTTCAAAGGGTAATAAGTGAAAGATAAGTGTCTTAAAATTTATACTTATATGCTGGTCGTTCCAATGTCCATGTAAGAGGACATTTTATTCACCTTCACACAGTGTTGTTTATTACAGGCATTGGCTAACATTATTTCCAAGATGTGTTCAAATGAAAATGTCTTTACTGTCACTATTAAAATGTGGCCTTTTCCCAAACAAGACTTTAAAATAATGACATATTTCTTTAAATGATTTGTAAATATGGGAAATACATACGTATATGTAAATACGGCTTACAAAAGATAGAAAGATATAGTAGATCAATGAATAGTGTCTAATCCCATGTAGGATTACAGTACATGACACACAATAATACAACATACAGTTTAAATGACAACTTCAAGCGATTGACATTCATGTTCCAAAAAAAAATTAATCATTGCTTTAAACCACATACTGTATGTAGTTTGAGGAAAACTTATTTTTTCACAGATAAACTGCAATAAAGCATAAAAGCAAAACTTTTTTTTAAATTTTTTTACAAATACTCACACAGAGCAAAAAAGTGTTATAATAATAATTTCAACCTCTTCCATAAGAAAGTAATAGTATTTAGTTTTAGTTTTGATCTCCTTCTATAATTATAATACAAAGGGCAATAATGCATTTCATCTTCTTCTTCATTTAACTCACATAATTGACAAAGTCAGTCTTGTTCTTCAATACCAACATAACATCTCAAATGTGATGATAAGATACCACATCTCAGTCTGGCACACAGATCTCTCCCTTTTACTTGCTATAATTACATAAAGGGGATAAACTGTTGTATTTGGTATCATAAAGAAATTTAAATTGATCATAACAACAATCATAGTGCAGCTAACTTTTGCAACTACAGCAACTAATTCTGGAAATGAACCGTCTGGGGATGCTGATCGACCTGGCTCATGTGACTGTAGAAGTGATGAACCAGGCGCTGGACATGTCCAAAGCTCCGGTCATCTTCAGCCACTCCTCTGCTTACAGTGTCTGTCCAAACAAGAGGAATGTTCCTGATGAGGTTCTCAGGAGAGTGGTGAGTGAGTCTGTTTGTGCTCTGTAGGCAATTGGGGAAAAAGTTGAAAGAAACAGCAGGGAGATAACAAGGCTGATGAAAGAGGAATATTGAATGTCATTTGAAAATAAAAAAGCAGAAAGTATCAACAAACAATAGATGGACTGACTTCAGTAAAGTGGCCGACCTACTGAAGCACTGAAGAACTTTGAAAACACATCCTGTCTTTGCTGCTTGTTACTTCAGATAGCACACCCATAAATGGTCTTTACAGCATCAAAAGGTTGAAAGTGGTTGCAAATCAGTACCTTGTGTCCAATTAAGCACCCATAATAGAAGTTTCCCAGTTACAGGCAATAAAACCGTAAACAAGAAGACAGTTGTAAAATAACAGATAAAGCAGCTCAGGTGTAACAGGTGACAGGAAGGTCAGTGACCTACCGTACTCTTGTGCATCTCTTGACCCAGTTCATGTCATGCATCACGTTCCATCCTATAGATCAGAGTTTCCAGGCCAGTAAGCATTTCACTGTTACATAACATCCTGTCTGTCTCTCCAGAAAGAAACTAAAGGCATTGTGATGGTCAACTTCTACAATGACTACGTGACCTGCAGCGAGACCGCTAAACTCTCAGATGTTGCTGGTAAATTACTGTTCTGACCATGAACACAACTGTAAACCTGGTTAAATATTAGAATTTATCATTCTCTCTAAAACTCCCAAGTGTCCATCAACTTTATCCTCATGTTTGCTACTTTTATTCTAGATCACTTCGACCATATAAAGAAAGTAGCTGGGGCGGACATCATCGGCTTTGGTGGAGACTATGATGGGGTTACAAGGTAAGTGTAAAACTAAAGGCACTAAAACCTATTTTCTCAATAAGCATTTTACTATGAGGAATGAGGTTTTGGTCATTTCATTCATTCATTTGTGTTTTTGTCCTTCCTTATCTTTGCACCAATAAGATTTTAGCAACATTTAAAATGTGATGACAGTAGTTGGGTTATTTAGAGCTGCAACTAATGATTATTTTCAAGTATTTTCAAGTTTTCCTGTTCTAATTTCTTAGAGCCCAATGTGATGTCTTCAAGTATCTTTGTTTTGTCAGTTCAACAGTCCATAACCCAAAGATATAAAGTTTACTATCATGCATGACACATGAGAGCCTCACATTTGAGAAGCCACAATCAGCAAATGTTTGCCGTTTTCCTTAAAAAAAAAAAAACAACAAAAAACGATTATTTGATGATCAAAATATTTGAATATTTGAATCAAATATATTTTCTTGACTTTACAGCTTCAGGGATGTTTATAATATCAGCACCACACTCCCTCAGCGCTGATAACTCACACACATACATACGTTTTTGAGTGTTAAACTCTTAATAACAATGTTTTCCTCCAACTTTACAATAACATTGATCATTGCATAAATACTTAATATAATATAGAAATTCTTTATGAACATAAACTGCTGGGAAAGTCACAACACTGGAGAGTGGGGGTGAAAAAGTAAGAGAGAAAAATAAATTGACAATAAGAAGCTTGACATGATAGTTAAGCATAACTGCTGGAAAGTAAAATGGTTCTTCCTGCATGTCATCCTCTCAGAGTACCAGAGGGCCTGGAGGATGTGTCCAAGGTGCCTAAACTGGTGGCTGAACTACTGAGAAGAGGATGGACTGATGAGGAGGTCAAAGCTGCTCTGGGAGACAACTTGCTCCGTGTACTGAGTGAGGCTGAAAAGGTGAGGGATGAACACACACAAACACAGACAACCTTGATTCCTGTGTGTGTGTGTTTCTGATATGAAACATCCAGCTTTTCTGTTTGCATGTGCGTGCCGCACCGTGCACTTTATGTCCTGACTTGTCCTTGGAGGGGAACTCCAGGTATTTTACACATGAGGATCTGTTTACCAGTTACAGGAAGCAAGACTCTCTAAACAGTTATATAATGTCCTCAGTGGAACTTAAGGAGCTTTGTCAAGTCCTTGAAGACATCATGATTATTTTGGCACACATATTTATTTGATTTTCAAGCATAGTCCTATTAAGTGCCGAGTTGGATATATTAGAGAAGAAAAAAGAAAAGTTTCCCGGTTGTAATTACCATGTAGATGTTAAAGTGAACTCTATTTAGTGGGAAACTGATAATTACAATAACTCTGATATGACAAAATGCAGCATAACAAAGAGACATTATCAAGTTGCATTAGCCCATATTCAGACCAAATCAGGCGGTGCAGCGTACAGCTGCAGGGTTGAGCGGAGGTGTGTGTGGGTGTGTTTGTGCTTTATGGGGTTCACCTTATCAGGGACTAAAACTTAGGATACCTTAGTATCTGCTGCACAGATTGTGACCATACTGGTTTTAAAAAACTCTTTGAACCCCACTGACACATAAAATTTGCATAAAAATCATACCATCTTTGGTTAAACAGAAACACTCATAACGCAACACTCCAGCAATCAGTGTCACCAAGCTTCTCTTTTCAGTGATAGTGGTGTTCATTACATAATCCATTTATGCCCATTGCATAAATGTCCATCAGACACTCCTTATAACCTTTATAACCCTATAATTAAAGATCTTGCTGAGTAATCATGATGATCAGATGTTTTCTTATCAAAGGTTATCAAAGTATAAAAGGTTATCCAGTGATTGTTTTCTGACAATCACTGGAAAGTCTACATCCTTGATTACAGTGCCAATTGGAACAAATAATGACAAATGCAGCATGAAAAGCAGCATGGTGAAAATGTAAGGAAAAATGTCGTATTAACATAGTTCTTATATTGTTGTTCTTATATGTTCTCCTCTGTCCATTCATGTGTGGATATTTGTGATGTGTTGAAAACCAGAGGGAAAAAAATTAAAATACTAAGAAACAGTGTAAAGCTGTAAAGGAAAGATTTAGATTTCTATAATAGAGTCATAAAATCAAAATGATATAAAGGAGGGGGGCTCATGCTTTGGAAGCAGGTGCATCCTGTGTGTGAACACACAACCGTCACAGTGCCTTCCTGTCTGGTGCCTGACAGTTTTATCTTTGCATGTCAGGTCCGTGACAATCTGAGAAGCAAGAGTCCAGATGATGTTCCTATTCCACATAATGAGGTGGAGAACTCCTGTAGGACGAGCTACGGTTACTCCACTGATGCCGGTGCCGTCCATTCACTCAGCACACTGGCCCTTCTGCTCACACTGGCTCTCCAGACTCTTATCACATTAACAGCTTTGTAGGCTGCTTATCAAGATAGCTGATTGTATCTTAAACTTTCCACAAATCTAAATAAAATCTGAAAAAAGTAAGTCACTCTACGCTTGTGTTTTAAATTTCAGAGTTTATATGTTCTCTGTGCTGACAACACAAAATAGCTGCAGTTTGTTAAACAGCAACTTGCAGGTTGAAATTTTAACTAGATTTATAGTTTACACACCATGGAAATTATGATGTGAAAAGTTAATATATAATTTTATTAGTTTTACAAGAAAAAGGCAGAAATTCAGAAGGAAAAAGTAGCCGTTATGAACAGTGGTGTTTAACGGTTGTTTTATGTTGGATCTTTGTGTTTTTTTGTTATTGTCATGAATTGCAGGTTAACTTCACTGTAAATACTCAGAAATGTAGTGACATATGACAGTGTTACAACTATGATTAAAAAAAGGAGAACGAACAATAATTATCATATCAAACCAAGTCTATTGACCGAGTTTATTGAAACCTTAGTCAAAGCTTCAACTTATCTGGCTGTTTAATCCCATCACAAGACTGTCAGAAAGAGGCTGCTGCAGACAAACATTAATGTGTGATGAACAGGAGTGTAGGCAAGTGTAATCTGAAACCAAATACACACACAAAGAAAATATTCCTCAATATCACACACTCACAAGTGCCACAGGAAGTCAATACATTCAGCAGTATTTTTAAGAGAAGAGCTCCATCTAGTGTTCTGACAGGGTAACACCTGAGAAATACAACATCACTGCAGCTCCAAATCTCCAATCAGGAGATTTTCGTCTTTTAAATTAAATTTACAGATCACTTAGGATTTTGGAGGTAAGAAACTATGACTTGATTTGGTATTATATATATTTCTCAGTCACTATGGTTTTCACTTGATGACCTTGTTAGGCAAACGTATAAACCGTTTAACATTTAAAAAATTTAAATGGTAAGGTAACCTTTAATTCATACAAAAGCACCTTCGTTTGCTCACTTAAAGTAAAATAATCAATTCTGACTGCCAATGAAAAGTATTACATAGTATTACACAGTGAAGTATTACATAACGACATCTCCTGAAGAGCGGTCAAATGGTGTGTTTTTCTCATATTATACACACACAAACACAAAAGACAACCTTGAAAAGTACAACATCCTTTCAGTGTTATAATAATTACATGGACCTAACAAGATGTAGAGGCATTAAAAGGCAGAATGTGCTCACTGTAGTGTTTAACAATAAATGTGGGTTATATCAGAGGTTTAAAGCAGTCATTGTGAAAATATCTCATGCCCTTCAGTTAAGGTTGGTCCTATTCAATTGTGAGGCATTGAAATTCCAGCTTTACGGCATGTTTTACTAATGACTTCTTGTTATTCAAGAATCTCCCCCGAGGTAACGATTCATTATCATTGCAAGACAAGAGTACATTTGCAAATTCATCAACTACTTTCAGCGTCTGAACAAGAAACTAAAAAAGTAGCACCTTTTTAAATAACAGTTGGGAGCCGAACAAAGTGGTTAATAGAGTGGATAAACTTGTTCACTGGTGTCTCTCACACAGATCATTGCCAAGTCCTTGAAATATTTGACAGGCTTATTAGTGGTTCAAGAAGGAATTAAATGTCAGAGGAATATCCTCATAGTGATCAGTGCATCATTCAGCTCCCTCTTGTGTGCTCCACAAGTATCGCAAGACTCCACAACAACAGTTTGAACTGGGCCCTGTTTCCCCAAAGCATCTTAGAGCTGAGATTATCTGAGTCCCATTGTAGGTCTACAATAAGATCATCTTCGCCTTAAGATTCTTTTGGGAAACGGCACCCTGGTCTGTCCTTGTGTTCCCTGGGCTCCTCTCGGCTCTGAGACACTGGTGAATCAGATGAACAGACTTAATGAAAAGTGCATGAGTTACTAACAAATGGACAAAGTGCTGCTGCTCACATGATCAACAGCAGGCTTCTCTGTCAAAAACTAGTGTCTGACAATTCGGTTTGAATGCCTCCACACAGACAAACAGTTTGACCACATCTGAAAAGTTAATCAAGGGCGTGGTCATTGTCAAATAGACAAAACAGACGTAATATACAATATTACAGTTCAAAAGGATTTTTTTGGGGGCCCAGAATCTTTTGGACAACAAAGAAAACGTAACAAAAGGAGAAGGCCACAGTTTTTCAGAGCATTTTCTGAAAACACATGACAAAAAAAATAAAAAGCAAAAATCTTAAATACAACACCCAGAGACAGATATACTGACAGACTTGGAGCCGTCGCTCTAAAGTGCACTGCATCCAAGCCTAGGATGGTTCATCGGGTACGTTATGACCAGCCAGTGGCTCAGACAATAATTCATTGAAGGATGATGGTAGATGGTCTGTCAGAGGTATATGGAGGAAGGATAATCCAAGTCTGTACAGTGGAGGATGAGAGTTAAGACAAAACGTCTCTCAGTGTCTCATTGTCTTGCCCCTGTGATTCACTATCTGACAGCAGAGCAGAGTGAGTTGGCACAGCGATCCTATAGGGCAAATTATCTTTAGTCAACATCCTCCTGGTGGCAGAGACCAATCGGGAATAGTTGTCCGGGTTGTACTCTGACAAAGGGGGCCGAGTGCAGAGTAGAGGCAGGTTGTCCCTGCCGGGCTGGGAGAGGAAGAGAGGCGGCCGGCGCTGGCTCTCGCCCTCCTTCAGTGAGTCTGGAAGCGGCTTGCGTTTACTTTCAGGCAGGAGCATGATGCAGAGCACAGAGAGGACGGCGAAAGAGGCGAAGATGACGTGGTGGAGGAAGTATCCCCCGTTGTTTTGGAGCTCCATCAGGGAGGAGGCGGCCATGCCGACACATCCTGCTGCCAGCACCAAGCCCAGGCATCCACCTCTGAGAGAGAGATAGAGATAGAGATGGAGAGAGAGAGAGAGAGAGAGAGAGAGAGAGAGAGAGAGAGAGAGAGAGAGAGAGAGAGAGAGAGAGAGAGAGAGAGAGAGAGAGAGAGATAGAGAGAGAGAGAGAGAGAAGCAGGAAATGGCACAAAATTCATCAGGGGGGAAGATAAAGATGTAATGATCGCACGTAATTCTTCATACCTTGTGTGTTAAAGGATAAGATGGTGTTTTTCTAAATAATTTTTTAATTGTCAACAAATATTGTGAAAAGCCCAAAACCAACAATGGTCTAGCAGTTTCTACTGAAAACATTATCTGTAAATCTTTAAAAGAATGGGTCCCAAATACATAATTTCATTAACAAAAAAAGGCTAAATAATCTCCTAAACCAGATGTGCACTTAAGCAAACATTACTCAAACGGGAGTAAATGATGCATTTGATGGGGACTACTTTGAGCTGCGGATTAATACACATTTGGAATAAGCTACATCAGGCTGTGGCTAAACAGACAATATTTTTAAATTAGGATCAATTCATTGTTGGTTTTATTTGATTTTTTATTTAACCTTCATTTAACCAGGAGTAAAAGACTCATTAATATTAAAAATCTCTTTTTCACGAGTGTCCTGGCAAAGACAGGAAGCACAAATTAGCACAATTTAGAATGAAAACAAAGAACAAAATGTTTTCGTCTTTTAATGGGATTTGTGGACAATAAGAAAAATATAATGTATCAACAATTTCAGTCCAGAAGATAGAAACTTACCGCACTACGGTGGGCATCACCTCACAGGCAAAGAATGCACTGAGCATGGCGAGAGCCTGAGAGAACAGCAGACCCACGACAGAAAGCACCAAAACCAGGCCTCCACGCAGGTCTGACACACAGGAAGAACAGAATAAATGATTACATTTCTTTGCAAAAACTGTATCTGCAGCATCTTTTATATCTGAAATAATCAAAATTTTCTTGCATGTGACCCAAAACTGGCATGATCAAAACTTTTAGACTTGTCATGTGAATATCAGTATGGCAGTGTGGAGGAAGCTTCAAATGGATTTTATGCATATCAAAGAGACCCCATGCTGGGTTCTGTCCCTGAGGCTGAGAAACTGATCCGCTGTATTTCCTTCATTTCTAACCCTGCATGACTGATTTGTATTTCCTTCATTTCTGAAAATCCAAATTCAAGGCAAAATTTAATTTTAACAATACAACATGTTATTTCATACATCAAAACTCTGAGTTAATGAGCTGTCAACGTTGTTGAGTCATATATGATTATGTCACTCACGCAACTATATGGTCATATAAATGTCAAAAGTCAAATACAAAATGTGTTGAGAAATGAGTTGAGTGGATTGTGCAATGAGCAGATTGTCATTCCACTTATTTCTGGTGAAACAAAATACTAGAAATGGTCCCAATGGTGCCTCATTAACTAGTAATCTGCACTCTATCAGAAACAAAAGAATCATTTTTATTTGTTTAAAAACTTAAGCACACTTTCCAATTAACATCTTGTGTTATCAATCCATCTATTTTTCTGTCATCCTGTTTTTCCATGCTGTATTTCTATAATGTGCTTTCTTGGTCTCTTCTGTACACACAATATCTATTGCATGTCTGTCCGTCCTGGAAAAGGGAACCCTCCTCTGTTGCTCTTCCTCAGGTTTCTTCTATTTTTTCCCTGTTAAAGGGGTGTTTTTGGAGATGGGGGTGATGGGAGCTTTTCTTCATCTAAATTGAGGGTCTAAGGATAGAGGATGTTGTATTGTTGCACAGATTGTAAAGCCTCCTGAAACAATTTGTGATTCGTGATATTTGGCTTGATAAATAAAAACTGACTAACATACAGTTGAAAATGTCCTTCACGTCTTTAATTTATTTCTAAATTACGATTACAGCTACAACGATTAATCAATAAGTGGACTGAAAGAAAATTAATTGGCAACTATTCTGAAAATTGAATAATTGTTTGAGTCATTTTTTAAGCAAAAATGTTGGTGGTTCCAGGTTCTTAAATATGAGAAGTTGCTGCTTTTCTTGGTCTACATTATAGTTAATTGAATTATTTTTGGGTATTTTTGGCTTTTTCATTGAGGTTTTATAGACAAAACGATTGATTAATTAATCAATCAAATAAATCGGCAGAATAATCAGTTCTGAAAGTAATTGTTAGTTGCAGATTGATTAAACATTTTGTTAGTGTTTTGATCCTTTTTTAAGAAGTAGTATTGGCTATTTTAGAGGCAGTAAAAATTAATGTTTGCAAAAAAGCTTATCATTGCTAAAAGCCACAACAGAAAATGGTAATGGTTGACAGATAATTCATTTTGTAGCACAAATGGTCTGAAAGTAAAATACTTATAAACAAAAGATGGGGATGTAACGTACACTGAGTGAGGGCCAGCAGCAGCAGTGATGACAGTCCAGTGATGATGGCACAGAGCAGAAGCATACCACGCCGACCAAAGCGATTGACAGACAGGCAGATGAAGATGCAGGCCAATGCGCCAGTTATCACTCTGAGAAAGTAGCTGAAGTAGAAGTTGGTGGAATAACTGTGCAGGTTTCTGGTGAAACAGTACTGGATGCCTGTTCCAATAAACCTGGAGGGGAGAGGACAGTGTTGGACAATAGACATCTATGAAACCCAAGAAACAAGCAGCTGTATGTGCTCAGACATTTTACACACAATGAGAATAAGTATCAACTCTCTCAAGGTTTAAAAATAATTTCTTTAATCTTCTAATCTGCTTGCTTTCCTCTGCATCTCACATTTATCATTAAATAGAAATGAAGAGGGGAAATTAGTGACTGATATGAAATTGATTGACCTAGCCTCTTTCATGGACCAGTCAGTACACAGAAAATAAAACTCACAGAGTGAAGCTGAGGATGAGGCAGTTCTTCCAGATAACACGAGTACGACGTAGCTCCAAAACTGAATAATACCTTGGCTGGCAGTCATCTCCATATGCTGAATTGATCTCTATAAACAGAAAAAGAGGACTAAGAATAATTATTTTCCCAAAGATCCAAAGGTCATCGTCTAGGTGTAATTCCAGGTTTTGAGGGAAAGGTTACAAATCCTGCTATTTGCTGCCATTAAGCACATTACAATTAATGTAATGATCCTTTCAATACAGTAACTCATCATTCAACTCATCTTACACTCTATTAAGCTATGTTTTTAAATAACTGACACTTATCTCACTCCTCCTTATCACAGACATGTAAAAATGTGAAAATGTATTTAAATTGTTCGCAGGATGCTGCGAAAAAAACAACAATAACAGAAAAACACATGTTTACACCACAATACATGCTAATCAACCCCATCTTTTTCTCCAGTGCTTACATAAAGAATTCATGAGAACTGATTTCTTGCTCTTAAACCTGACGAGAAATGCATTCAGCAGAACTACCATGCCTTAATGGTTACATTATTGTTGCATTCAGAACAGCCAGACGAGCAGAAATGTTATAATCTCCTCAACAGATGGATTTGATGAATTACCAAACATGACGTGTGATAAATTGTGATACCAGTCAAGTTAAGAGGTTATTCCAGGTAAAATGCAGGGCAATGATTCGCCCCTCGTTTGAGAGGCATAGAAAATTTGCACAGGGGAAAAATGTGGCGGGAACCTAAACTTTAATGATAGATTCATATTGGAACATTAAACAAACAAAAGTGCTCTGATAGCAGGCTCAATCAAAATTAGGTTGGCAAGATTTATTTAGATAAAATGATATTTTAAATACAAGATGGATTGAGTTATGACATTGTGAGAAAAAAAAACAGTGGTGGAGGAAGTTAAATAAAATTAGCAATACTACAATGGAAAAATACTCCATTAAAAGCCCTGCATTTAAAATAAAGTGCGTAAGTATTGGCAGCAAAATGTACTTAAAGTATCAAAAGTAGTAAAAGTAAGTATTCACAATGCAAAATGATCAGTTTCTCTGGTTTTACTACTTATAGGTATGTGTTTGAGTAAAATGAACATTTTTGTTTCATTAACTACTGAAAACATTTCTCCCAAATTCCAAATAAAAATATTGTCATTTAGAGCATTTATTTGCAGAAATGACAATTGATCAAAATAACAAAAAGATGCAATGTTTTCAGATGTTGAATAATGCAAAGAAAACAAGTTTATATTCATTTTTAAACAACGCAATACTAATGTTTTAACTTAGGGAGATCACAGTTTTCATGCGTCTTGGCATGCTCTCCACCAGTCTTTCACGTTGTTGTTGGGTGACTTTATGCCCCTGCTGGCACAAAACTTTTTAATGAGGTTCAGGTCTGGAGATTGTGCTGGCCATGACAGGGTATTGATCTTGTGATCCTCCATCTACACCTTGATTGACCAGGCTGTGTGGCATGGAGCATTTTCCTGCTGGTAAAAACAATCCTCAGAGTTGGGGAACATTGTCAGAGGAGAAGGAAGCAAGTTTTCTTCGGAATAACCTTGTACATGGGTTGATTCATGCGTCCTTCACAAAAACAAATCTGTCTGATTCCAGCCTTGCTGAATGAAGGGATTTTTTCAAGCTTTTCATGACTTCAGCCCTGCCCCTTGGAGTCCATTTCTGTCCTTGCCATGCACTTCAACCCAGCTGTTTGCCATTCTTTTTGTAGATCACTTGATGTCATCCTACAGATGTTGAGTGACATTTGAATGAGTTGGCGGTCATCCCGGTCAGTGGAGAGTCGTTTTCGCCTACTGCCGGTCTGTAGCTTTGTTGTCCCCAGTGTCTGCTGTTTGACCTTGTTCTTATGAACTGCCGTCTTTGAAATTTTAAGGATGGAAGCAACCTGACCCTCACTGTATCCCTCTGTCAGTAAGACAAGAACTGAACTCTTCTTTTCCTCACTCAAAACTTTTCTTTTCACCTCTTTTATTTTTGATTCCAATTATTTTTGAGATACTACTAGCACTGTTTTTGCCATCAAGCTGGTCCTACTGCAAGAGGATGGTGATGACCACAGTAGTGGCTTTTATACTTTTCCTTGTTAAATAAGATTTGGTTCAGGTGATCACCTCATCTGTACCTCATTAAGTAGAATGAGGTGTGCTTGTGTTGGAATTCAACAGAAACTGGATATATATATATATATATATATATATATATATATATATATATATATATATATATATGTAAATGAATTGTTAACTTAAACTTTTCTCATGATTTTTTCTCAAGATTGAGAACCACTGAATTCCGTGTCTTTATGTGCATACACAAGCTTGTGAGTGTGAGTTTTGTACCTGACAGCAGGGTTTCACCGGGGTAGATTTCATCCCGCAGACACACACCGTTCCTGATGGTGAATTCCTGGAGGCTCCTCTTCACCTGAGGGATCTGTGCTGTGGCCAGCAGCCAACGAGGAGACTCGGGAAACACTGACGCACAGCTGAGGAAAACAACCGTGATATCATATCTCAAAGAGATACAAAGCTCAAACATTGTTTATAACATTTTCACAGAGGTTCAAAAGGTGAACAGATCCTTCAATTGTGCTTTTTCTGTATATTAGATTTTAAAGGAACTTTTTTGCACCAGTATGATTTCTTTGCAAGAATAAAGAAAACATTATTTTACTGGGGTAGAAAAGACTCCAAATGAATCATATCACTTCATCACTGACATCAGCATACATGTGTTTTCATTTATAAGGCTTTGCTATCTAGGTTGCTGAGATATTTAACATTTTTATTTGAGCTCAGAGTCAATAATCATGAATCATATCACAGGATAGTTCCTCATACTGACTCTGAATTGGAGAGGTCTGGTTTCTGGTACTATACACCTTCATACTGGAATGAACTGCAAAACAAACTGAACCAGAGTCACTCATTCCTTTAAAGGACTTAAAATTGTACTTTCTGATATTTTCAATGATATTTGATGATTGTGTGTCTTGTCGTGATGTTGTAAATGTTTTTTCAGGTCTGTCACGTAAAAGAGATACCTATCCCTATGAGATTTCCTGAATAAATAAAGCTTAACTAAACTAAACTAACTTTGAATGGTGTTCACAAGAATTTCCTAAGTAGGATTTTATCTTTTTAAACCTGTGGTTACATGTGAATGCAGGTGTGGCTGTTTGAGGGTGTGAGCTTGAACCAGGATCAACTCCAAAGTGCCTACAGGTGAAACATATCAAATTGTGTCACAATGTGAGACTGATACAGTGAGCACCACTGTAAAATAATAAATACGCACATGATGTGCCCACCTACGCACCCCAAACATAACTGTCTGCCTGACTCACCACCAATACGAAAGCAGCAGGAGCAGAGGTAAAGTGGCAACTGCCTGGAGAACGGGCCAATCATGGCACAGAACGGCGATGCCCGGCAACAGCAGCTCTGCGAACACTGTGAAGAAGCCGCTGACCATGGCAACCATGAGGCGATGGGGAGGGTCACACAGCTCCAACCCTGAGAGAGAGAGTGATGGGAACAGAGAGGGAAGAAAGACAGATAACATCAAAACATAGCTGAAGGAAAACGAATACATTTGTCCAAAACCAATCGATTGCCTGGCAGGTCATGAACCTCAAACCCATGACTTCACACACGACTACTACTGGCTGTAGTAGTGCGTAATCTGTGTTTTTATCTGTTGCTTCAAACTTCATGTCAACACAAGTCATGTGTATGGCTTGACACTGATGCAGGCATCGACATTTGTTTCATATATATTATATATATGTGTTTGATATTACTTCCCACCAAACTGCACAAGAATCTGCCCACTCTTTTTTTATTAAGAGATAAAAACATATAACAAATACAAACAGAAATGACAAAAATCACACAAAACCAAGAAGACCAAGACAAAACAAAATCTAACCTATAAAGCATCATCACAACAAACATATATCATATATCACTAGGCCTATCAACATAATTAGATCATAAGAAATAAAATTCATAAAAAAGGAACACTAGATCATAATTTTCATATACAAAAAAATGACATTATGTAGAAAACTGCTACCTTTCAGGATAATTACAGTAGGTGAATAAATTGATGAATTTTGCACAAATTTCCCATAACAAAGACTAATTAATGCTTCTTACCAAACCTCACCTAAAATAAACTTTTGTTTATAAACTGTTTCAAGAGCTTCTTTAGATTCATTATTCCTGTTTGCAGTATATACTTCCAAATAAAGTAATGTTTGAGAAACTCACCCAGTCTAACAGAGACAATGTTTAGCTCAAAGCACAGTTTCATTTTAAAGCACATCTTTTGAACCTTCCTCCAAAAGACACAAACAACATGACAGAACCAGACAAGATGAATTGTCAGCTCCGATTTAATAAAGTACGACTATGTGACTTTTAAAATAATAAATAAATAATAATTCCTCCTACAAATGTTAAAGATCGTCTCCAGTCATGTTTAAGACATAAAATTCTTCTGCTTGGAATAATAAAATCTATTTGATATGTTTTTACACAAGAAAGTTAAATTACCTTGTTAAAAATCCTTAAAATAACATCTCCTCCTCCCTCACTGAAAAATCCAGAATCTGTGAATATGCAATTATTTTTTATTTTAAAAGTTTAACTGCTGAATACAAGATGTCTCCTGCTTTACTGAAAAGTCGATTCTCAGTGTATGTGCACTGACTGGAAGCTTCAAGTTTCCACATCACACATGTGGAAGTTGCATACTAGACCATGATTGGCTCTTAACTAGTTGTAATGTCACAAATCATGATGGTAGGTAAACGTAAGTGCCTTAAACTCAAGATTTTTTTTTCAAAAGTTTCACCAAAACTGTCCACTTGCAGCAGATCAATGTGAAACAGGCCTTCTAGTGTCAAACTCTGCACATACATAATTTGGCACTGTAGAGTTTAAACAGCCAACTGAAGGAACAAGATGAAAAACACATTTTTGACTGGATGGGGGCTTTAAGTTGAATTTATAAGCAATAAGACATCCTTGCTCAATTCAATACATATAGTGGCTGTGTTACTTAGAGCCTCCCTTGGTCTGGTAACTTAAACATAATGGCTAATGTTAGCGAAGTTTAGCCAGATATTACTGTGTCTGTTAGCAGACTTTATGACTTTTACCATTATCCCTTAACTGTCACTTCTGGCCACAGTGGTTCCTGTTCAGTAAAAACTACATAGCTTCACTTTAAAATCTTAGTAAAATCTTATGTATATTTATTTTAAATATCAACCCAAACCCCTTTGATCCACAGTACAGGACAATCAGATGTCTTATACTGTGGCATCTACCTACTCTTTCCTTTTGGTACAACCTCTTTGCACTTTGTAGGTTTACAGCAAAGCAAAAATGCTGCAAACCATCAGGAAACGAACAGATACAGGGTTCAAGAAGCTAGATAAAGCTGCTAGAAGATAACGTTCTGTTAACCTCAGGTACTGATGTAAACTTGTTTGTGAGCCTGTCAAACTGTGTGAGTTTTTGCTGAACTTTAACCTTGTTACCCCAGAGTTATGATTCACTTTCCCCCTCCTCCCTGTTTGGAGCGGGGGGAAAAAAGAAAACGAGGAGCCCACTTCCTGCTTATTTCCTTGCCTTCAGTTCTGTCCTGTTATTGTTTTCCCATCTCTGCAGAGGAGCTGCACTGGCAGGACATCACTGAGAAACATTTCTCTCAGGCCCCTGCCCAACCCAACATCTGCCTGACCTAAAAAAAGACAAAGCGTGGACTTAATCTAGCCCTGACCTTACAGGAATGTGGGAGTATGTACGTATGCATGTCAAAAAAAAAAAAAAAAAAAAAAGTGGGTGTGCGTATTTGAGATGGGACCACTTTAACACTCCACTACCTAATGCCACCTCCTCCTACGCAGGAATGTGTACTGTTCCCATAAACACTCACGTAACTACATTCCCATGCCGCTACACTCTGGTTTTTGACAGTTCTAGGGAGAAAACACATTGTATTTGATACACTGTGTGTCCCTACCAGCCAGAGACATCTCATCATAGACTAAGTCATACAGAAAAAGGGGTTGTACACTGGAGAGCCCCTGAAAGAGGCCAGCTGGGTGATAGGAGTAAACCCCCCAACCAGCTGCCTGCTGTCAGTCAGAGCTCAGCACAACATGCTGCAGTTTATCATCAGATACAATAATGGCAACCCAGAAATCCACTGTCATATACTTGTATAGGCAAAGCAATAATGGGAAACCATCTTTTTCAACCTAATTAATCTATAATTAGTCTTCTGCATTCTTTGATTGGTCAGATTTACAGTAGATTCAGGTATATTTTCTTTACTGTCATCAAAGCAATTTGTACTAAGAATGCTTTCAAGTGTTATGTTATAGTCTAATCTCACTGTGCAATCACAAAATGTTCATTTTTTTGTAAAATGAATGATCTAACATAGCCCTAGTGAGGGGTCATGAAATGATTAAAATGATACAGAATAAGAAAAAAAGATGCATCAGCAACTTTTTTCTGACTTTTCAGTGATCTGAATGGTTACACCTCTTCAGGCCTCTTAAAATATTACAAACATTTAAAAAGAACACATCACTCATCGCTGTGTTTGTAGCTCATTGACATATGAGACCTTCGTGAGTAGATATGGTTTCAATTTTAAGGGTCACAAGCCAAAAAGGCTGTGAACCACTGCCTTCGTTGATATATTTTTGGCCCCAGGTCGGTGTGTTTGGGCCTCTAGTATAAACTCCGAAAGGAAAATATTTTACCTGAAATGAAGGCTGCAAACTCTCAGGCTTTATGCATTTAGGAACAACTGAGTAACAGAGAGAAACTACCGGAATCGGCTGCAGTCATAGTTGCTGTTGTTGTGCCCTTTTTTAAACTGGACTGCACTTTAAAAAGGTGTAGAATTAATCAATGCAAGAAAAGTTACATGTCATTTCAATTTAAGTAAAAACAAAATAACCAAATTTTAAGTTAAGTTTCCTGCCGACAAAAAATTTGTTCTGTGCACCCACTGCGTGTTTTTAGTGTCTTATATAACAGCCGATTTGTCTGACTTGTCGGTATGATCTGATGGAAGTAATTAAATTATTCTATATGTTATCAAAGACTAGATAGTAAAAGCTGAGCAGATAACATATACATCTTTGTTACAAGGTCACAGAAAAAAAGGGAGACAACACATGAGGAGGAGCTGGGGAAGTGATTAGAGATAACGTCCAGAACATTATGTGATTTATCTACATCCTCTCCTTATACAATATACTCTTTAATTAAAAGTGATGACAAATTTGCTGAATGTGAAATGCTTAAGTTACAGAGCATGTAAGATATTTTTCACTGATGTTCCTCTAAAAGATCATGTCTGGTTTTGAAACTAATCGGAGGTCACCAGAAAATGTTCATACTAAAATACTGTTAAATTTAATAATAATTGTAGTCCATACATTAAACAGACTTCAGACTGTCCTCTGACTCACAAACATCATAAATAAGAATGTCAAACCTGATTACAGTTGTTTGTGTTTCCTTAAATAGAGATAAAAAACATGGAAACACTACGATAAGATAACAAGCAGCATTTCTGATTTGCTTCTGTGAGGACAAAATGGGGTTTTTCTTATCTTTGACTGATAAGATATTTCACCAGTTAGCTACTGTAGGTAGAAGGATGTGTGGGGGACATTTGTATTCAGTATTTATCTCACAGTCTGAATGTTTTTTGTGTTTGTTTGGACTGGAAAAATAATTGAACAAACTGCACTTAGTATTGGCAGCTTCTGCCAGTCTGCTTCAACACAAACTCAGGAACCTGCAGTATGCAAACAACGTGACAGTATTTTACTCCTACTCCCAGTATACTGGGAATCACGAGGCTGAGCTGTAATATACTAACATCATAATATATTTACATTAGATTTCCTGCAAGACAAAATATTTTTTATTATCTCAACCTTTGGGCAAAACATACAATGGCTGCAGAAAACTCATAAATGTAAGAAATCTTAAATCAGAGTATTGTTACACATCATTGGTTGAGGGAGTTTTCCCCCTAATGACACGTTAACATAATAATAAACTGCAGCATGTCTTGGATTGTGGATGACTGGATGTACAGTAATGTTCATGTGTCACCATCTTCCTGGACTTCACCTATCCGCTTCTCATCTTGCAAATTATTTGTCATATTTGTGTCTGTTCTGCTACTTTATATTATTTATTGGATTGTCTACATTAAAGTCCAAGTAACAAGATGACTTAAAAAAAAGAAAAAGAACAAAAACATGACATTTGCATAAACACAGTGAATCGAATGACTCAGAGTGAGGATGCAGGAATGTAAAAGTGCTGTCTAACATAAACACAGTGCTGAGTGTGGAGAAGGTGAGGTTGTTTTTTTTCATTCCCCCAGAGAAGTTTATTACTTAATAAGGCTGCATGAGGTTTAACCACAGAATAGTGACACTTAAATGGATACTCACTGGCAATGTATGATGATACAAACACCCCAGCAAGCATGGTGCCTTGAGAGAGACGCAGCAGGAGAAACGCCACGGCACTGTTGGACAAACACACCGCCACTCCTAACAGACTGGACAGACTGATGGAGAGGAGGAAACCCCGCCGACGACCCAACCTGAAAACACACACAAAAAAAAAAAAAAATCACACTGCTACTGATTCTTAGTCACACTTTCACAAAACATACAAAAGTGAAATCTAATTACTACTTACCAGTCGCACAAGGAACCGAGGAAGATGTATCCCAGAATCCATCCTGTCATGAAGCAGATGTGTTGCACAGGGATTTTCCAGTAGTCGCTGCAAACCAGGTTCCACTGAGGAGGAAGAGAAAGACAAACTGAAAACAGCTACTGAGTGTTTGATGTGCGGTATGTGATGGAGAAGGTTCCTAAAAATACAGAGCATCACCATTCGATTAAGTTTAAAAAGAAAGAAAACTTAAAAAGGTTAGATTATGACACTAGTTTTGTTATTTTTTAATAACAACAACTTATGCCTCCAAAAAAACAAAATCAACAGTGTGTTAGTCAGTCTCTCAGTACTTCCAGACTTCCATACTTGGTCTGTGGCACACAGTTGCAAGCTCACTGGTTCCTGCTAAAGATGTAAATCTTTAAAAACAGCTCACATATGTATAGTTTCATATTCAAAATAGGTTAAGTAATTTCCTAAAACAGCTGAGTACTGTGGTTTTTATCAAAGTGACCTGAGAGCAGAAAGGATGTTGTAGTTACAGTTGTAAACTATAAAATAAACTACAACGCCCATGTTCATCATAATGAAGGAATATGTCACTCATTGGTGTGTTCTTTTGGCAACAATGAAGTCTATGGCACAGAGAAACAAGCTATATCAGGCTTTAGGTAAAACTTGTGAGTGAGACCAGCTCATTGTTGGTTTTGGTCTTTTCATGGAATTTGCTGACAAAAAGAAAAAACAGAATATCACCATCCTTATTCTTTAACTATAACTCAGCATTCTTCAAAATACTTTCAACCATTTCATAAAGCACACAGTAACATTTTAGACTTCCTGTGTTTCAGACAGAATGACATGACAGTCATTGGTTTCAGTGGATTTTATTATGGTATCAATCGATTTTCAAGAATTTGAAACCTGATTTACCAAGAAGAATATTTAGTGGCACTTGTTTTGTGTCAAAGTTATGTTTTTGCTGCATAGACTTTAAGCATTGAAAATAAAAAAAAAATGGTTCTTCAAGGTGTTTGTGGGAACCTCCAACAACTGATATTCCAGACTTAGCTTGACAATGAACTCCTTTCCAACAGCGGACGCTCAAAATCTGATACCAGAGTCCTTGAAAGCAACAATAGTTTTTAATTTTCATTGTATTCCAGCTGGATGACCTTTTTTACCAAGTGCCAGAAGGTAAACTGGCATCAACTGAAAACAGGAAATCAATCCAGAATATGTAGTATGCTTTGGAAAACAGTCAGTAAAGTACAAATGATTTGTAGATTTGTAGTATATAAAGCACGTACCAAATACATTTTAAGTGTAGTGTATAAATCCTAAACATGTCAACTCAGTTTTAATATGAAATATAATCAGGGTGCGGTTTGTGAAAACATCAGAGGTTTTGAAACGTTTTTATTCATGAAAATAAATCAGAACCACAGTGGGACTACATAGACTATGAAGCTTATTAGGTCACTAACCGAGTGGTTTTTGTGCCTAAACCTAACCAGACCTTAACCACAGTGCTGTCACACCATAAAACATCATTATTTTTTAACAGTGATTTGTAACATTTGGTTCAGCCATGAAAGATAAACAAACTGTCGTGATACTGCACGTTGAAAAATGATGCTAAAGGGTACATGGTGCATTAAAAGGTAACACCAAATGGGTCCTGACCAAGCGTCCATATGTGATGAGTTGGGAGTGAGAACGTGTTGTTTGCACTATAGACTGTTGTCATGTTGCAGCGCTTTACTTAGATATTTTTAATAGTCTATTCTTATTTTACATATTTTATATGGCCTATGGGGGGAGCAGCATAAATCACTATGAGAGGGGTAAATTTTTGTCCCCAATGGGATTAAAATAACTCAGAGGCAGAGGCAGGGATTTAAACACATAATTAGTATGATCAAAGAAAAAAGTACATGAACAAATTGTCACCAACATGCTGCATTCATTTAACTACGTAAGATGCTGTGAATAGCAGGCTACCAGTCAAATCACAAACACAGAGAGATTTCTGTGGGCAAACAGGAATGTAGATCATGTCGTTCCTAATTGAATTTAGATGTCTGCTGACGGTGTTATTACATTAGAACAAAGTCGTGCTCAAAGTAGAGCGTGCCAGCAGCTCTGCTCCTGGTTAGTACCAGTCGCTGCCTGTAAGGAAATTCTTTTCCACTCTTCTCTTCTCTCCCTCTTCATTTTCCCTCCATCTCCTCTTCTCTGCTCTCTCTGTGTGTGTAGTCATGGTTTTTCATGACAGAGTGTGTTTTATAGATACACGTGGCTGCAAAGTTTCAGATCAAAGCACCACAATTAAGCAGGATTGAATCAAGGATAAGAACGCTGTGGATGTCACGTCTTCATATACAGATGTTGACAAAATATCAAAACGCAGTGAATACAACAGGTCTGCAGGAAATATGAGGCAGCGAATTAATCAGCTGTTAACCAGTGGTATGGGGAAATCTCATGGAGTGATTGAGCTCAATCCTGAAGGGGAACATGGGTTTTTTTGATCAACTGTGGGAGCCTCTTCTCAACTACTTCCCAAATAGCACAGCAGACCAAGTACGTAGTAGGCATTGCATAGTGGCTTGGCATCCTTCCAGCAACCCCATGAATGGTAAATGCTCTCCTTCCTGGGTATTTTACTGCTTTGCAATAATTGTGTACTCCCTGATCCTTGTAATGTGTGTGTCCACATGCTATGCTTTTTTCCTTTCCATCTCTTAAGATTTGTGATCTGTTATAATCTTTCTCTGCTGTCATTTGTGTTTTGTATTATAGTCTGCACTTGAAAATTATGTATATTTTTATATTGTGGGGAAAAAAGGAAGAAAATTAATTGGCAACAACAAAAAAAAAAAGACAAAAACTAGCTAGTTGCAGCTTCTCAAATCTTCTATAATGTGAAGATTATGAGCTTTTCTGTCTCATACTAGTTAACTGAATATCTTTGGGATTTGGACTGTTGATCAAACAAAACAAGAAATATAACAGCATGTGTCTGTATTAACTGATGTTATAGATAAAATGATTAGGCTAATTGATTAATCGAGGAAATAATCAGCAGATTAATTGATAAAGAAAATAATTGTTAGTTGTTGCCCTCAGTGTTTTCTCTAACTAACTGTCAGAGTTGTTTTCTGAATATGATGGTAAACTCTGAGGGTTCAGTTAATTGTGTTGTTGAGCTAAAATTGTTAAGAAACACTAATACAATAGAAACTGAAGTTAGGCAATAGGATTATATACTGTACATCAAGAGATGATACAGGTTTTTCAACTGTCTGAGATTTTGGTAAACTTTAAATATCTCCGGTTATACTGGATCATTGTAAACAATGTTGCAAATCAATAAGCAGGAGTTCTTTGTGGCAATATTTGATTTTTTGCATCAATATGATGACATAACTTGATCTGTCAGGTATTGAATTTGCCAGATTAAAAGAAATGTTCTCAATTGATTTTCCAGAAAATGTACTATATCACTATATATATATTGATGTGGTTATATGAAGGTCTTTTAAGTTTTATCAGCAATGTTTCTACCCAACACACAACTTCCTCAGGAAAAAAGGGTGAAAAAAAGAAAATTTTAAATATCTGTCAGGTGTTGAGGGTTTACTTGTGACCGTTACTTCCCCTTTGCTAATGCATCTCTCCCTTGCTTGGCAAATCATCGTGATTTCTGAGACTTTCCCTTTGTCACATTATACACAGTAATTTTACAGTGTTTGCATCCAGAAATTCAGGCTGTGACTACTAAACTGTAACTGTATCACTATTACAAAACCATACAGTTATACAAGTGAGTCATCAAGCTGGACATGGTCAACTTGAACAGAGGTCTAATAATTAACATTTTTGAAAGTGGGTTTAGTACTAGATTAACATGCTACTTGGCTCCTACCCATTCCTCCCCCCTCCTGTGCACTGTATACAGTATTCCTTTGCAGGAATATTACATGTCCCACATTTGCTGTGTGGTTATTTGAATAAACACAAATTAAATTAGGAATATGCACGATGTAAACACATTAACATCAACTGCAGGGCTGCATCTATCGATTATTTTCATTACTGATTAATCTACCTGATTATTTTCTCAATTAACTGATTATTCGTGTGATTTGTAAAATGTCAGCAAATTGTGAAAAATGTCTACCCTAAGTTCCCAGAGGCCATGATTACCCTTCAAAATGTCTTGTTTTGTCCAGTCACAGTTCAAAATCCAAAGATAATCAATTTATTGTCATAGAGGAGTATGAAAACCAGAAAAAATTTAAGTTTGGGATTTTTTTTTTTGTCATTCTAATTAAAATTCTAGCTTAAACAATAGTCTGATTATCAAAATTGTTGCTGATTAATTTTCTGTCTATTGATGAATCGATTCATTGACTAATCGTTGCAGCTTAAATCACCTGTAGCCTAATATTGAAAGTTTTGAAAGCTAGATTTTGGGGGCTTGGATCAAGTCCAACTGGGGACCGATGTTGTCTTTACCTTCCTCATCTCCTGTTTCCCTGTCATCTGTGACAAGCGGTCACAAGCAGAGCCTCACCAACATCAACAATACAAACAATGGCCTCAGAAATGGCTTGAATCCACCTGAATCTCTGACTGTGTCAACAAAAACATAATGAGCTTCACCAGTTGATTGTGCAGCACTAATATACTGTATGGTGTTTCTGATATTTTGTCCACCATCCTTGTATTTTGTATTCACAAGTGGTTAACACTATTTTATAGTATCTATTCATTCTGTCCTTTCTTTAACTTTTCCTCTGTCCCATGTTGATGTCGGAGCAGAGGAAGCTGCTGCTGGTGAACGAGGGTCTCAGGAAGGAACACGGAGGCCTCAGACTTCCTTGCGTCACAGTTTGTCAAGAGGGAAAAGGAGAAGCGGTCTCCTCGTTGCCTGTTTCCATGATACACAGACAATAATCTAAAAGGAAAAGCTGGGGCATAATTACCCATAATGACTTTGCCCTGATGCTTGTCAGCCTCCTTTCCGACTGCAGGTCATAACACTCACTAATGTGGTTTACAGACTGTATCAAATACTGATGTTGGTTTAACATGTAACAGCATGCATGTGTGAGGTGTTCCTACTGGGTCACATTGAGAAACATTTTCGTTAGAAGTCTTATCAATATTTGCAGACTGGGATGGATCCTTAAGTAACACAAGTCCAATAAAACAGACTGAGAAGAGGATAAACAAGTTTCTGTTGCTTGTTTACATATGTTGCACAACAAGACACCATCACACCCAAAGTAAATCTTACTGTCTGGTTATTGAGGATCCATATTCAGCTTGGAAATTTCTCACAAAAAAAAAAAAAAACATCTGTCTTTGTCACACAATCTCACCTCACTTTGTAAACCTAATGCAAATACAACGTCTGTATGTATCATGTGGTTTGACAGCAGTCATTTGGCTTTCTGAGCTGTTATCTATGACTATGGGTAAATAACAGAGTGCCAGACAGTAGATAAGTGAGAGTGAAAACGGGCCCGGGACAACAACAAAGTTTTAACTGTTCAACCGGAGCAAATATTGACTGAACACTGCGAACAGTCGCCTGTCTTCATGTCCACACACTTACTCAACGGAAACTGGACCAAATCCAGTTCAGCAGCACCACCATCTTGGAGCAAGGCCAAAAAATATAATTAGTTGTCAAAGTGACCAAGGAAAATGTTTAAAATTACAGGTATTTTCGGTATCTTGTCTTAAAAATATGTAACTCAACTCTGGAGGTCAGGTAAAATAGAAGTGCATATAACCTACAACTTACAGTGTAAGTCGATCAGAAAAGCTGTATTTTTAGGTGTATATTTCGGCCCAAAAGGTTGCGTAAACTCACTTAACATTTTCTCTAACTTCTTTAAAAAAGGTCCAAACACGCACATACACATACCTACATGATGACCTGAGTACTAAACAGACTCTTACCTCAGTGACAAAGTTGCTCTGGAGCCCCGCTACATGGGCGTACTCCCACCCGTTGGTGCAGGAGACCCTCTCCCTGGGCACATTTTCGGAGAAATCCGAAGTGTTGGGTGGGTACTTAAAAAGTTCACAGTGGCTCAGCCCGGTGCCGTTCACCCAGGGGATGGTGAGGTTGAGGTATCCCTGCCTGGAGAAGTTGCTGAGGAGGAAGGCAGAAGGCAGAAGCTGTGGATCCGGCTTGCAGTGGTACGAGTCCGGGATAAGAGTGTAAAAAACGTCGCTGAACAGATTCAGCATGACCGCGAAGTTGGGGAACCAGCTGAAGACGACCACGATTCGGTTGTAGCGTCCATAGCCGCCGGTGTGAGGGAAAACCTTCGTCTCATAATCCATTTGAAGAGGAATGTTTGCTGTTACGGATGGTTCGCCACCGCGGCTGGCCATTGCGTACTGAGTACACACACTCGGTCGCGCGCCGCTGCAGCAGGTAAAGCGCGCGGGGAGGGGGAGGAGGAGGAGGAGGCTGTGTGGATCAGACACCACGAGGGGTTTTGGGATCGACCTATGACACACCTGATTGGCTGCTACTGTGACTGATCTCTGGATAGCCCCTGAGTCACAGTTTTTATGTTACCAACAACAACACAGAGCAGACTGCCGGTGAGATGCAGCTAAAGTTACAGAGTTTTATTGACTCGCTGGATCTTTGAATAGCTCGATATGACACTTGTGGTTCAATGCTGATATAATATATAAATATATCCTTTATTTAACCAGGTGAAAGTCTTATTGAGATTAAAATCTCTTTTCCAAGAGAGCAGCATGCATAAACTGTTACAACAATAAACACAAACAATACAGGCAAATACAACTTTCACACACTAAAAGGAGTGAACACAATATCCAGTTAATATGCAATACAAGGTCGAGGACAAAAATGCATAAACAGGTACAATTTTCTAAAACTATTTCAATGAAAAGAGGAGGAGCTAGGAGCTATCACATTTAGCAAGAGTACTATTTTCTTGATCTTTTAAAACTGACTTAAATTCCCTCATAGTAATCAGCTCTGACAGTTTCAGGTCCTTCTGTACATTGTTCCAGCAAGATGGATGGATTTGGATTTATCTGCATTTAACTTAAGTTGAGTCAAGTTGGACTGAACGAAATCAAATAAGAAATGATCACAAAGATCATCTACATATATGGAGAACAGCAGTGGTCCTAGTATGGAACCCTGGGGCACACCTTTTGATACAGGGAGGAAGGAAGAGAAAGACCCAACAAACTGGACACATTGTGTTCAAACTGACAAGTAGTTTGAAACCAACTTTCAGCATGCCAAGATAAGCCAATATTTAGAGTCTATCGGCCAAGGTGACATGGTCAACTGTGTCAAAAGCCTTTGACAAATCAATTAAAAGAACTGCACCATATTTTTTGCAGTCCAGAGCCTCAATAATGTCATTCACCACTTTAATAGCAGCGGTTATTGCGCTGTATTGTTTTCTAAAACCTGACTGATGTGATGGAATACCCTTAAACCCTTCTTTAAGTTGTTCATTAACAAACATTTCAAGGACTTTAGCTAAAACATAATTTAAAGATTGGCCTGTAGTTATTAACAACTGAGGGATCCCCTACTTTGAGCAAATAGACAACATAGGCAGATTTCCATATGTTAGGAATCTCAGTATCGGAAAGGGTAATATTTAAAATATGAGTCAGAGGTTCTGCTATAAAGTCTACAGCTAACTTGAGAAAGTAAGGATCAAGCTTGTCAGGACCTGTGGATTTGTTAGGATCCAGTTGCTTTGAGGCTTTACCACATCAAGAAGAGGAAGAATGAATGGTTGAATCAAAGAAATAATAGGGGGTGGTGAAGAGTGAACCCTCTGCTCATTGGGCTGTTTTGGATCTCATATCATTTACAGAAATACCAATATTTGCATATTTATATGGAGCATTTGTTAGAAATAAATCAAAAAGAGAGGCTCTCTCTTGGCATTTAAGATTTGGACGAGTTGAGCAATTAATTAGTTGTGTAAGATGAAATGAGTCACAGGTAGATTTAAAACTGTCAGAGACAGAGGAGAACCAGTCCCAGTTAAAATCTCCAGCAAGGAGAATCTCATTAACATCTAAGATTGATAGTTGTTTACTCAATGATGATAAAGCCTCACTGCTTGCTGAGGGGGGTCTATAACAACCTACAAAAGTGATAAAATGGCCCTTAAGAAGATTCTAATGATAGGATGGTAGCATGAAATTTGTTTTTTATATAAATGGCAATGCCACCACCTTTTCTGGGACGGTCACAACAAAAAACATTGTAATTCTTAATTGCAGTGTCTTTGTCTGTAATAGATTGTTTAGCCAAGTTTCAGACTAAACAAGAATATCAATATCAGATGATTTTGTCCAGATTTTCACTAGATCCAATTTAGGAAGTAGAGTTCTGACATTTAAGTGAATAATAGCAAGCCCAGATCTAGCGTTGAAATCACAATGGGTACTCAAACAATTCAAATCTGGGTCAGCGTTAGGTTGAACATTTCCTGATAGAAGAAGCAAGAGAACAATAAAACATTTTCTTTTCAAAGAGTTTTGTGTTGGCACTGATTGATTATTCCTAACCCCTGGTCTACTTGGGTGATAAGAGTATAATGAAAACAACCAGTCATATGGACTAAATAGGTTAATAAAATAGGGAGTCATGAGATCTTCAGTAATTTGTGTGATCCAATTGGGAGAGCTCCAAAAAGATTTAAAATTCCAGTTTCTGATTTTTCGAAGGAATAAAAGATGAGGCACATTTTATAAATAATTTTAAAGTCCCCCTAAACTCTAAAATGTGTTTTGCATATTGTTTCTTCAGTTGGATGTTTGACACACAAACTATTATTCATACTAGTGTTTTATGTACATCTTGAAGGTCCAGTGTGTAGAATTTAGTGGCATCTAGCGAAACAGACTTTGAATATAATATGCTTGGAAGGGGAGAGGAAGAGGGGGTCAGGTATTCAGTTTGTTGCAATCTGCAACCTCACGGCTAGATGCCACCTACACACTGGTCCTTTGAACATGTCACCAATTCACTTTTCAATGATAAAAATATGAACTTTTGACATCAGAAAGTAGCCTACTGTCAATCTTTACTGCTTTTAATTCAAGCCAAAAACCCAGTTTCAGCATGTGCTCATCAGGTGTTTCGGCAGTTTAGAATTGCACTTCCGACCTAACCCTAAAACTGAGGGACTTGAATGGTCAAAATCAATGCACCAGAGGCTGAGATATCCTGACTTTTAGTCCCTAGTATTATTAAACTCTAAGAACACTGGATCTCACATTTCCCACAATGCAATTAAACAGCATCTTCCTGTAGGCCGCCGCTTTTTGTCAGGTCTTTCAAACCCTACATTGCCTTTTTAAAATGCAGGTCTTCTGTTAAGTTTTTGGTCTCTAGCCCAAACGAAGATAACCCTGATGACATCATCAGGTTTTTTTTTGTCTTTCACACTTTAGAAAGCTCCTCCAGAGCCACAGACTGAGTAGTACTCCTTGAGATGGGTAAACTTAACTTCATATGTTAAATTGGTGAAGTGCCCCTTTAAATATTTTCCTATTTAAATAATAAATGACATGACTGAAAATCAGCATTTTGATATCAAAGACTTGATCCTGATATCTGATATTAGGAAATAGGAATGATTAATTTCTGATATCACAAAAAGTACATTTAACATCAAACGAAAAGTCTAAAAGCTAAATCCACCGTTACCATTAGTCACTGATCGTCATCAGGTCAACAACAAACTATGACTTATTCTTAGAGTGATCCATAGTAACGTAACATAACATAACCATAGTTACGTGTTGGTATTTGACACTGTCAGCGTGGGATCAGTTGGACTTGGTGGACTCAGGATCCAGGAATGCCTCTGACTCAGTGACTCGAGTTCATCTCATCTGGCTCTGACATGAAACATGAAAACATACTGCGCTCACAGTCAGTTAAGTGTAACAAGTTACAAGGAAATTACCAAATGACACAGCATATCCACATGATGACTCGTAACATCAACAGGTTTTTCTACCTTGTGACAGAGCTGTTTGTTAACTGCAGAGAAAGACATAAATTGGTTTGGTAAAATTAAACAATGCGTCAGGTGACATGACTCCAATGTGCATGAATAACAAAAATGGCAAAGACAATTGAAAATAATCAGGATGTTGAAATAAATAACCTATTTACTGATGAGTCCAGGCTTTTCTTTATGACATGATAGATTGATTTTGGCTGGTGACACTCTGACTGAACTCTTTCAGGCTATGAGATTACCACATGTACCAAACCTGGCAGCTGTGTCAGAGAAGGCATTTCAAACATTTGGATTGTGAAACAGCTTTTGCTCACAGTGAAGATTTATGTGGTGACACCAAATGTGGAAACATGTCACTGGAACATCACAAGAAAACAATAATGACTTTGATGGTAATTATATTAAGATAAATGTTATCATTTAAGTGCATATTCTTGTGAGTAGATATATTTGGGATGTATCTGAAATAATTGGTGATATCTTTGATGATGCGGTTGTGTACCATTCAGCTTTTTCCATAACGACACAGGCAATGCAAACAGAAAACGAAGAACCAGAGGGGGGAGCTGGTAATATTTCAAAATTTTATTAACGAACATAATCTCTGAGGAACAACAGCAGTTCTCGCGCTCTCTGTACATGCAACTGTAGAAAATAACAATTTAGAATTTTTTCAGTTTTAGTCTTTTTTTTCCCATCCATCCTCATTTTTCAGTTTCTCGCATTTTTATTTTTTTGTGATTTTTTTTCCTTTTCTTTTTTTGCAGGAAATCAACAACAGCTAAAGGTGAAAGTACTGGATTTCTGTTACAGCACTGACGATAGCATCAACAACCCCCCATATATCCCCTCCCCCCCCCTTAGCTGCTCCAACAATATGTACACAAATAAACTACATTGTACAAATAAAAAAATGTTACATTGTTACATCATAATCACCTGCAGCGAGCGCACGCAGCTCGTTGCTGTTAGAACCCCACATTCTACGCAATTTTTCAGACTAGTACAAAGAGGAGGGTGCAAAACGTCCTGGGAGGTTTTATTTACAGAGCTATGTACAGTATGTCTCTTTCACGCATTACACGGAGGAAAATTTACACAGCGGAGACCAACTTCAACTCAAAACATACCACAGGTGTCAGAAAAAACAAAAAGATAATAAATAGGTTATTTCTCACCATTTAAAGAGTAGTTCTCCATGCTTTTTATTAGTCATTTTCCATTCTAAAACAAAAAAGGAACAAAGAAACAGCTACAGTCTGGGTTTTAATTAAAAAATAAAACAAAAGAAAACTAGAAAAAAAGGCTTGAAATCGTGATTCTATATAATGAAAAAATAGCAATTATGTATATTTATGTCCAGTAAGAAAAAAAAAAAAACAACAAATAACAAATCTAAAATAAACATTATGAGTGAATGTGAGGAGAGTAGAGGTAATATGTTGCTGACTGAGGTGGTGTCAGGCTAGCATCTGTATCACCACGGCCAAGTGCTCTACTGTGCATCTGAGGACTGATGTGTGTGTCGTCTGTACTGAATTTATCCAGAAATCACTCTTTGCTTGTTGAATATTCACACTGGAGAATCAATGTGGATGGATGTGTTTAGTCTATTGCTCTGCGCAGCGGTGTATTGCAGACTGGGGGGGAGAAATCGCCTGTCAGTTGTTCAATGCGTGACTGTCTTGTGTCAACCATCACCATTTCAAGCCTTTGTGGTTCAAATAAATGACTGATTACGGGAGTAAAAACAAAGGCAAGGGCTTAAACCGTTTTTTTTTTCTTTTTTTGTTTGTTTTTTGTTTTTAAAAAAAGGTGACACATGAAACGGAAACACATTTGATGTCTTGTAAACAATAGTGAGGGTGTGGTCGGTCAGGGCATAGTAACGGTATACATTCTGCTCGATAAGCAACGTGATTGACATGCCACTGGTGTTTATGCTTTATACAGGAACAAAAACCCCAAAGATAAACACAACAACATTCAAAACTACATACACCGAGTTAAAAAACACACAAGGATTCTGTGAACAAAAGACACCCTAAACCTCTTCCCCAAAAACTGTGTAAGAAACCAACAACAAAGTAAAAACAAAAACATGGCGAACAGGGGGTTTAAAAAAAACAAAATTTCTGGCTATTTGTATCCAAATATGTATGTATATGTATGTATACCAACCAGGATGTGTGTGTAACTATACATCTAGCCACCTTGTCTGCACAGTGTAATAGCAACAACCATTGCACTTGACTAGACATACCATACACAGCTATGCTGACTGACAGTGTGTAAATCACTTAAATGTTTCAGATAATATTGCCATCAGGATACATGAGCAGCTCTCACACACAGACAGGCAGCCTATGTGGTAGGTCAGGAAAGCTTTTCAAAAGACCCACTGAAAATTGAGAATCACTACCAGTCATCACAAATCACCATTTTGATGAGATTTTTTTTTTTTTTTAAACTGAGGACAATAAAATTTGACTCAGCAAAGGCCGTTTCTATCCCCTCTGCTGTTTGTGTTAATGCGTGTCCACTTTTTAGTTCATTCTGAGAAGATTTAAGTCTTGTAACTGTCTGCTTGGGGCCTGACACAAGAACATGATTGTGGCAAATGCCAGCACACAACAGTAATATGAGGAAGTAACCTAAACATTTAAAATCCCTGACGACACTAGCCAAACCCCTTGCAGATTAAACATTGATAAAACTTAGAAAGGCTGATGTGACTGGAGCTAAATGTTTCCGATGTTATTATGTTGGAATCCTGTGAGGGATCTGACCTCCCTATGGGCTGTAATAAAATTTAAATATATTTAAAAACACCCATTCAATTGAAAGGCCACGCGTCTTGTGCAAAGCCAAATAAGGTTCTTGAGTTTTTTCTGACACCACTGGCACCATCCAGTGAGTAAAGCTGGAACAGCACCTAGAAAATATAAGCTGCTCTCCAGTAACGGAGAAGCAGACAGACTCGACACACCAATGTTAAAAAGTCCGAATGGAATGAAACATGTCCATGAAAGTTACAACTCTTCAGTTTGACTAATGCAAAAACAAATGAGGTGCTGAAAGACCCGTGTCCTGTACATTTTACACAATGATGTTTTGTGATGATTAGAAATGATTTCAGTCCAATTTTTGTAAATTAAAAAAATAAGGAAAATTAATTTGAAACTATTACACATTAACGTGATGCTTTTGCTCATGAATGACATCTCTCTTACTTTCATCCCACCCATATATATCTATGCGACTTTGCCCAACAATGAGTACATTTTTTTTTTTTTTCACTGAAAAAGGCATTTTCTTGGTTCGAGATTTTTCAGATATAATTGTGTAGTAAAGCAATGAATAATAATCCTCTGTCTATACTTTAAATAAATCCTCAACAACTATTCTGCTACATCTGAGGGACTAAATGGTGGTTGGCCTGTGGGAGGCCGGTTAAATCCAGAAGTGGTCTCTGTCAGCTATTTCTGTGTTTGTTGTGGTGATCCACATCCAGGTGAGTTGCTTTACCTTACCCTGGACTGAATCTAGTGATGGGATCATACAACTGTGCACTGGAGTCTTTCAAATACTGACAGAATCGTGTACACATTTTGGCCCATGGATATGAGGGGGGAAAGTGCTGCCCAAAAGTGAACTGTACATAAAAAGATAATTTTTATTTCTTTTATGTTTTTTCTTTACACTTAACTGAGTGATATTACAGTACATAGGTTATTTACAACTGTGCAGTAATGTGTGGCAAAATAAATTATCTAGAAGGCAGCAAGAATACATTGGTTAACGAATATAAAAACTGTACATAATTTACGGAATACAACTTTTTTTCAGTTTTCTTTTGTTTTTTTCCATTAAACTAATATTGGCTCTGTAGTGTTTCAAGTCACTTCCTCAGAAACAATGAAATGCCCAAGTAAAGAAATAGACAAAAACAATATTTCTCTCCACCTGCCAAAACCACAATTTCTCAATAGTCTCTTTGAATCTCAACATTCGTTATGTTTGTTTCTTCTGGTTGTCCTGTGGTGTTTTTGCAGTCCATGGCGGTCTGATGTGTTTGTGTTGGAGCAAGCAGGGTGGCTGAGGAACATTCCGGTCTGTCCTCAGGGATCCGTGCCTGTCCTCTTCTGTTTAGCAAGGCTGAGAGGCTGCAGGATCAGTCTCTTCCTCTCAGACGTGCACACACACATCGATATCCCTCTGCTGTATTCCAACCTGCTGCAGGCTCTGTCGCACAATTGTTTAGCTCGGCCTGGTGCAGTGTGAACAGAGAGGGTGTCCTCTGGGTATATGGTCTTATAGCCCCAAATCCATCAGCGGCTGGTTCTAGCTTCCCGGTCTGTCCGTCCCAGCCGTCTCGCTTTAGATACACACTGAAGATCCAAATGATGCACCACAGCTCCGTTGACATCTTCTGGGTCAGCGCTGCACTCTGCCTAGTTCTCCTGGCCCACCAGGAGCCCTGGGTCAACAGGGGAGGCTTCTCCTAAGTCCTCCCTCAGGACAGGCACCACGCTTTTGGGTGAGCTCCTCTCCGAAACCTCCTCCCAGTGGTGGTGGTGGTGGGTCTATTGAAGCAGGGACCAAAAACGAACGCAGAAAATATATCTCTGTCCCCTGTCTCACTGTAACTGAGCACTGAGGAGTTGTGTCCCAATGTCAGAGCCTCAAAGCAAAAACTGTTTCTGCTTTTCGCGCTCTGATCAAACAAAAGAGTAAAAACTTTGAGGATGAAAGTGCAAGTTGTGTATTTTCTTTTTCCCCAGTAAAAACAGGTTTCCTTCTTCACGGAAGGGAATCAAGAGCAAGTTTTTCCATCTGTACTCTTTTTCTATATAATATTTTTTCCTGTCTAAAGTCCTCTTTCAAACTTGCTAGCCCTTTCCATTCGTTCTGTTCAACGAAGTCTCTTTGAGAAGAAGTAATTCAGACGAAGTTCGCTCTCTATCTGTGAGCACAGGTGTGTCACGCAGGCAGCAGGACAAAGTCGTCGTTGACATCAACCATTGGCACGTAGAAGGACGGCACTTCGTTGACACAGAGGGACTTATGCCCCGCTGGGTCCAGCTCCTGGACCTTCAACTGCCACTCCATCCTTTGCACTGCGTTGAGGGCTGCTGCCTCGTGCTGTTGCCGCATCAATAAACATGTCTGTGGAAAGGAGAAGGTGAGCATAAATCCACCTGCCAAGCACTCAGAGTATGATATCAATGCCTTTAACTCAAGACATAACAGCACATATTAGCAGACTACAGGGTGCCGATATTTACCTTCATGCGGTCATATTTATCATCCACATCCTGGATCCAGGAAATGAACTGACGAGCGTTGAAGCGATCTCTCACAGATTTGTTCTCATCACCCTGAGAAAACAGAATAAATTACAATGCAGATTATGTAAAAATGGCTGCCATATTCTCTACTGAAATCAGTTACAACTGACATGACACTTAATGTGTCTTTGTATATTTCCTACCTGGCTCTCTGATGGCATGTTGTATACTTCAGAGTCCAAAAGCATGGTGCAGGCGCTGAACGGCACAGCCTGATTGGCTATTGTCCTGGCAGCTCTGCAGTGGACCCTTAACACTTCCTGCTCACATGAGACAATCAGCTTCTCCTGTGAACAATAAAATAAAGAAAGAAAATAAATATTAAGATATACAGTTGGACAATAAGCTGAATAACATGCTGGTTGGTGGGGTCAATAGAAGTGGGTCTTGATCATAAAGCTGCTCTGTGTGTTTCATTAAATTAGTCTTCACTTTATTAGAGAGAGATGAATTAGATTTGTGCCTGCAATCCACTCTGGCAGAACCTAGGAGTAGGAGGTATGCAGATTTCACTTAATTTCTATTAAAAACAGGCTTTGATCTTTCATCAAAGAAGTGCTTATGGCGTTCAGTGTACATGTGTGTGGCTGTATGTATGAAAGCAGAAACAGGGAGTGAGCAACGACTGAATTAATAGATAAGGAATAAGGCCGGAAAATAAGAAATGTTAAAAATGTGAACATGTCATGTCATGCAATATATTCCTTACCCGTTCTATGCTGTGCTGCAACCTGAGCTTCCCTCTCACAGCCTCCTGTTGTCTGAAGAGCTCCTTCAGAGGTTCTGACAGCGATGGAGGTGGGGCAATCTGATGAACAAACACAACATAGACCATTTATATCCTCTAACACCTCTCAATTTTTATTACACCAGAACAGACAGTATACATTCTAGAGCTTTTGTTTACATTTCCACAGTAAGACATAATACTTAAAAAAAACTCTTGCCATGCAATAGTAAAAAAATATCAATAAAAATTGCTTCAATACTGTCAAATGTTAGATAATTTATCAGAATCAGACCTACATTCTTCAGCTTGTTTCAGTGCTTATAGAATTGACTGAGGTATTATTTTGGCTGTATCATTAGGAAAAAAGTACAATCACCATAACTTACCACAGGGATATGAAGCTTGCTGAGGGGCTTGCCATCTAGCAGGTAGGAGCCGGTGTAGGTCACATACTCGGCATAACACTGTGGGGCCTGTGGGGTGATGTAGCACAGAATCTTCCTCTTTTCCTCAATCTTCTTCCTGATCTGCAGGTACTCAAAGTAAGGGTTGGAACGGTCACTGTGGTAAGGCTCAATATCATCCAGCTTGATGGCATTGACTACTACAGCCAAAGTCTGCTGAATCATTTCTCTGGTCTGCTGCATGGCTGTGTTCACCAGTTGGACCTGGACTTGCTGCCCAGCCGAACGTGGAAATTTCCTCTTCCGTGGGTGCTGGGTCTGAGATTCCTCTTCGTCCATAGGAAGAGGACGACCTTTAGTCGTCTTACTGAGAACCACTGATGCGGAGGTGGTCACAGAAGTAGATACAGCCACTGCTGGGGTTGAATTAGATGCAGCAGAAGAGACACTAAGCACAGATTCTTTGTCTTTCTTCAGAGCTGAGAAGGTAGAGGCAGAGGTGGGGGTCTGAGTTCTCGTAGGAATAGGGTTAATGCTCACTGCTGGACTGGTCGTTACAGGGGTGGCAGTTGCAGAAGAAGTTATGCTGGAGGTAGGAGGGACAGCAGCAGCAGAAGGATTGTTCTTGGCGCGATTACGGGTCATCCTTTGAGGGATTTCCTCCACCTTCTTGGGGATATCTAATGTGGGGGACACTGTGGTCAGGGTTACCGGCGTCTGCTTGGAAGTGGCCTCCTGGGTGTCGGATTGTTCCACTGTGCTGGAGAGGGAGACTGCCACTGGGAGCTGAGGAAGAGGACTGCATGATATGGATTCTGCTACAGGCTCAGACATCTCCTCTGGTCTCACCTCTGACTTGACAGCAGACACTGATTCCAGGGGTAACTGCAAAGACTCAGTGAGGGAGTGGATCTGTATGTGATGTTGCTGAGTGGCATCTGATTTCACAGACGAATACAACACACTAGGATCCGACTCATCAGGTCCTCCGTAAGGTCCCTTTCTTTCCAACATGCTGCTCTGTTGTTGTGTGAGAGACAGAGAGCTGTTGACTGGCACACTCTGAGGCTCAGGGTCCAACTCTTGCTGGAAGTTGGTATGTGGTGATGGTACAACCAGGTCTTGTCCGGTAGGTTCGCCTAGCCCTAGGTCTACAGCAGAGCATGAAGTCTTAGCTAGGCTTGGTAGGTCCACCTCCATTATGTCTGGGTCATCTACATCTGTGATGGTATGTCTAATGTGGGTCGGTACAGTCTTGTTGTGGTCAGCTAGTTCTGGGTCTCGAGACTCAGCTTCTTCTGACTTGTCTGGGAGTGGTAAGTCAGGCAAGGAGAATGGTCCCAAGTCATCCAGTTCATCTGTATCAGCAGAGAATGGGTCTGCCCATGGCACCACTGGTTCAGGGCCCACAGCTGGAGCCATGTCGCCATCAGTGGTAGCACCGAAGCTGTGTGTGCTCTGTCTGCTGTCTGGCTCTATACATGCTGACTCTGTATCCATCTGGTGACTATCCTCTATGTTAGGCTTGTTGCAGTCCTGGAAGAAAGACTCCAGCCTAGTGGAGGATGATGAGGTGTTTAAATAGTTGGGTTCCCCATCCATAGCAGTGTCAGGCCTCTCTGGAGAGGGGATATCGGCCACAGCCTCCTTCTGCTCATCGAAGTCCTCAGGGTCCTCCTTATGCCACCTATTCCAGGTGGCGTAAGGGGGAGTGACAGAGGGGTGTCCAGACATGTGCTGCATGTCACTGTCTGAATGCGAATAAGGACTGGTTATTTTGGAGACAGCAGCCTCTATCTCTCCATACGTCCTGTGGGGAGATTTGAGGTCCATATCAGGATTCCAACCCATACTATGATCAAAGCAATTGTCTCCATGGTTGGGTGCAGAGTGTGCTGGAGAGAGCTGGTGGACCTCTGGATCTTGCCGTTCTGGAGACTCTGCAGGCCAGCTCTTCCTTAGAGGGTCCTCAACTTGAGGGGAGAAGGAACAGGGCTCCGCTGTTTGCTCCGCCTCCTCTGCTGCACAGTGATCTCCATCAGCTCTTTCATCCAAATCACCGTCCTCCTCATCATCCTCGTCTTCTTCATCCTCTTCTTCCTGTTCCTGTTCCTGTTCCTCTGTGACAGAAGGTAGATCTGACAGGACCAGGTTAGGCTCACTGTGGTGAGGCTCAGAGATGTCATCGATATCCAGCGGTGGCAAAGCAGCAGGAGCTGGGGTTGGTGGTGCAGCAATGTCGAAGCAGGGTTCTTGGGGGTCTGGCCTGTGAACTGGTGTAGAAGGTTTGGGCAAGAAACTGTTGTACACACTGTCAGGAAGGTGCTCATTACTCTCTGTGCCAGCAAGAGTTGGTGCTGCCACATCTGGCGTTGGATGAGTTGGTTCCCGCCGAGGGGACAACATTCTTATCGGGGAGAAATAGGGTGATGGCAGGCACTCCAGCCTATCCACAGATGCTGATTTCTCTTCTAGAGTTTGGGAGGAAGCTGGATCAAATTCAGCAGCTGGATCACTCTGCTGTCGAAGGAACTTGTCAGCTTCAGCTTTGAACTCATCCTCCAGAGGCCTGCGGACATCAGAGGATGCAGAACGGCTGACAAGTGGCAGCTGGAGGTTCTTTGCAGGGGTAGGGCAGGTGCCCTCCTGGAAACCCTGGGAGTTAGAGTACCTGCTGGGTGGAGAACAGAAACAAAAGAAATTAGAAAATAGTCAACAGAGTAAAACTCCCTTTGAATAATCCAAACAGTAAACCCACAGTAAAATGTAATACCTTTCAAAGAAGGATGGGGAGCAAGCGTTCATAGACATAGTCATAGCTGATGAATTCTGGCAGTCCAGACCATCCAGCATGATGTCAGGGTAATCTTCTGCACTACAAGATGGGGTCCGTGGAGTCTGCATTACTTCTTCATAGCTTGGGCAGGAGATGACAGATGTTGGTGTGGGGACACCAGTTGGCCTGTTCTGATCTGGTCTAGGAGAAGCAGGAAGGTTCTCCTTCATTTGGTGTCCAGCCAGCCAGTCCTTTGAGTTTTGACTGTCAGTAGGTTGGAACTTCCTGCTAGGGGACATCATTTGGGCCGGGAGACCCACATCCTTCAGCTTCTTCTCTTTAAGACCAGACTCCAGGCTGTTGGATTTCTTTGATGAAAGCTCACTGCGATTTTTCCGGACTTCCTCTGTGGACTTAGTTTTGTCCTTGAGTTTAGGATCCCCTGACTTGGGTCTCAGCTTTTCCATCTGCTTCATCCTTTCTTTATGTCTCTTGTGGCGCTCTTCAATCTCCTGATCTTTTAGACTCAGCATCTGACCAAAACTTGTAATTTGATAATCACCATCCACCAACAGTTTTTCACGTGGACGATTATCTTTCCGCACCGTGTCTTTGGACTGAGTGAGCTTTTCATTTTCATCCTTAGCCTTTGATTTACTGTGGTCCATTCTGTTGTCTTTGTCCAGCGTATCCCGATTTCGGTCTTTTTTCATATCAAATTTGGGACTTTCTTCTTTTGATCTGTCTTTCAGAACAGTTACCTGGGGCCCATCTTTCAACCCTGACTTCACATCCTCTTTGGAGTGTTTAAATGACCCAAAGCCATCCATGTATTTATTCTTCTCCTCCTTAATTTTTTCCTTGTGTTTCTCTTTTTTCTTTTTGTCCTTCATCCTGTCACTGATGACACCAGTTGCTTTGTCCTTTTTGGACATCTCTTTTTCAAATTCCAATGTTTTATCAAAGTCGTCTTCACCATCTCCCTTACCTCCATATGGGAATGTGTAAGGGTCTGCCTCTAGAGGCATGGGCTCTTTCTCAAAAGGTAAACTCTCTCTGCGACTGTAAGATTCTCTGATCTCCTCGGTCTTGTCACGTTTCTCTCCTTTGTCCTTCTTGACCTTTTCTTTCTCCTTGTCGTGACTTTTCTTGGACGAAGAAGAGGAGGAATGTCGATGCCTCTCTTTCTCTCTGAACTTATCCTGGGGTGTAGATATAGACAGGGAGTCTCTCCTGTCCTCAGACACATCTGTCAGGCTGATGGAGTCATAGTAACTAGTGAGGACTGGGTCATGACCTCGGTCAGTAAAGCTGTCCGAAGAGATTTCACTGTTCTTGTCATTAGAGTCATCCTTGTAGTCATTCATAGCTTCCTCCTCCAATTTTTCTAAGAGGGACTTTTCATTCTCACCGCTGCCTTTTGAAGGTTTCCTTTCCTTAGAATGGTCCAGCTTGTCTTTATATTTGCTCTTTGTCTTTTCCTCACTGGTATCCCTTTTATCCAACAGCTTCTGCTTATTTTTCTTCTCTTGGTTTGAGTCCACTGACATTCTGTCTTTTCTTTCCTTATGTTTTGCATCCACAGAGTCTTTCTTGTCTTTGTTGTGTTTCTCTAGGGAGCCTTTCCTTTCTTTACCTGTGTCAAATGTGGCCTTTTCTTTCTTCTTCTCTTTGTGTTCTTTTTCTTTCGCCTTTTCGATATTATGTTTAGCCTCCGCAGAAGATTTCCGAACTTTTTCTGAAGGGAAGTGATCCAGCTCATCCTGATCAGGTGTTGAGTCTTTTCTGATGGAGTCAGACACAACCCCACCATTGTAGCTGTCCTCATCATCATCACTTTCATCAGTGAAAATGTCAGCTATCTTGTACCACGTTTTCTCTCGAATTTTCTCAGGTTTTCTTTCCTCTTTCTTTACCTCGATGAAATCCTTCTCCCTCTCAGCATGTTTGTCTTGAGAAGCCTTTTCTTTCTTGTCCTTGGTCTGTTCCGATGACATCTTTCGATCTTTGTCTTTGCCATGAGACTCTTTATGTTTGTCTTTGGCCCCCTCCTTCTTGTCTTTGGTGCTACGGTCTGCATCCTTTTCCTTGACAGCTTTTTCTATGGAGCTTTTCTCACTCTTCTCCTTCTCCTGATCAGCTCCTCTGTCTTTTGTTTTCTCCTTGTGCTTATCAGCTTTTGTCTTTTCTCGCTTTTCCACTCCCTCACCCTTCTTTTCTTTCTCCTTTCCAGAGTGGTTTCTTTCTCTGATATCACATGATTTACTGACAGCATCAATGTCTTTGAAGAAAGTATCATTGTCATCTCTTATAGATTCTTGCTTGATTTTTATGTCCTTTCTTTCCTTCATGAACTCATATGAGTCTTTGCGGTCTCGACTAATGTCCAGAGAATCCTTCTCCTTTTTGTCTTTGACTACATCTGTGGACTCCTTCCGCTTCTTCTCTTTTTCAACTGAGTGACTGGAGTTTAATTTTTGTTTTTCTGACCAGTCTTTTTTCTTTTCATTTGTCTTTTCCGAGGAGTCTTTGTCTTTCTTCTTAGATGTGGCTTCTTTCTCTGATCTTTTCTCGTTATGGTCTGATTTCTTGTCCTTGACTTTGTTTTCTTTCCTCCTCGTCTCTTCCTTAACAGTCTCAACAATTAGTTTAACAGCGTTGTTGGCTTTGTATTCCTTGTACTCTTTGACAGGTGCGTCCCAGCTGTCATCTCCATAGAGGGAGGAGTCAGAGGACATCTCTGAGCCCCACCTGTCATGATGGTCATCTGAGGCACTGAGCTTTGTGTCCTCCAGGTTGAGGAAACGGTTGTTAACGTCATAGCTTTCATACTCTGACTCTTCCTTCTGTGCTTTGTCCTTTTTACATTTCTCCTTTTCCTCCTTGGTGTTTTTCTCCTTGTCCACCTTTAGATGTTTTTCCTCTTTCTGCTCACTTTTCCTGTCTGCCTTTGAGGAGGACTTTTCCTTGGACTTTTTCTTCTTCTCCTCTTTGTGAGCTTTTTGTTTATCCTCCTTGGGCTTCTCCTTCTCCTTGACATTTCTATCCTTGTCAGATTTTACAGGCTTTTCCCTCTCTTCCTTATTTGTCTTGTCCTTGGTGGAGTCCTTTGTTTTCTTATTTTTCTCCTCTTTCACTGTTCTATGCAAGTCTTTGCTAGATGACCACTCCTTATCTTCAGACTTGCTTTTTGACAGCCTATCCTCCTTTTTTGAATGGTCTTTTTCGTGTTTAGATAACTTGACTTTGCTCTCAGATGGGGATTCTGATTCAACAATTAAGGACTTTTGCCTTGAATCGTCAAAATCAAAAGAATAGCTCTTGACAAATTTCTCGTTCATGTCTTGATTAAGCACTAGACTTGGAGCTTTGTCCTTTTCCTTATTTTTGTGCTTGTGCTTCACTTTATGCTTTTTCAGCACTTTGCCATCTACATCGGTTTTAGAGGCCGTACTGTCTGCATTGGAGTTTTTGTAGAGCTCAGAGTTTTTCTTGTCTACTGTGTTACTGTGCACATTGTTATTCTTCTTTTTGTTCTCCTGCGCTTTCCTCTTCACTTGTTTTATTGACTCTACACTGGAATCAGCAGAGGAGTAGTCAGACTCACTGGACAGTCTTGTTCTGACGGAATCTGAGAGAGAACTGACATCTGACCATGTCGGAGATGACACTGTCTTCCAGCCATCTGTCCTCCACTGCTTTGGGTGCTGTTCTGCTAATGATGGTGTTTGTTTCTGACAGTTCAAGTTTCCATGGGAGGAGGAGGAGGAGGAGGATGCGTTAAAGCCAGGGGATTCTTTCAGGCTCGTTGCAGAAGAGTCCTTTATACTATTTGAGCCCTTATCATCCTCACTCTCCAAATCTGCACAATCAGAGTCAGATGTACAAAATTTGTCATTTACTTTACCAAATCTGACTTCTTTACTGACGTTGTTTTTACTCTCCTTCTTCCGCTTCTTTTTGACTTTATTCTTGTCTTTCTGTTGTTTAAGGCTCAGGCTGCCAGAGTCTCTAGTCTTGGTATTTGTTTGCTGGGCCTGTTGCCGTGGCGTAGGCGCTGGCGTGAAACACAACGTCCTATCATCCTCGTCTGAACTGTTACTGTCAGAGATGATCCGCCTGACAGTTTTCTTTGGTGTGAGCGAGTTGCTTTTGGAATAGGTTTTGACCTCCATCTTGGGTATGGAGATGAAGCTGTTGGGCTTGCTGATCGAGTCCTTGCGGAAGTCTTTTTTCAAGAGGTGCTTGTCGTCCACAGGGGGGACACGTTCCTCCTCATCATCCTCATCAAATTCGTATTCATCTTTGACGGGTGTGACTGCAGATTTAGGAGGGTCTGCTGTTTTCCCTTTCAACTTCAGGCCCTTCTCAAACTCTGAGTCTGTGTTATTGCCATCGACAGAGCTGGATGGGGCAAATGAAGGGGCATCTTCCTCTTCTGAAGATTCTGTGGACAGTAAAAAGAGGCAAAATCAATACACAATGTAAGTGAACACTTACAGCCCCATCCAAACTGTATGTAACAACTGCATATCAACAGTACATGGCTGATAACAGTCATGCAATTAGGTGACACAAAGATGTGATATTACATACCTGATGAACTTTCTTCACTTGAGGTGTAAGTGCCTTTCCCCAGCAACAGATTCAGCATAGTTGGAGAGTTGGCAACCTTCAAAGGTGTTTCACCTCTTCTGTTGCTTTGACGTGGGTCCCCTCCATACCGTAAAAGTAGCTTAACCACCTGAAACAAATAATTAAAAAAAAAGTTAATATAAATTGCAGTTTAAGAGGTATTTTACCAAGTTCTAGTAAAACCCTGTGGTTTAGAATTTAGAGGTCAAACACAAAGGTCAATGTGTCTCTAGTTTCACAGATATTATTAGGTCATATACATGAGCCATGAATAAGCATGATACAGAGTCAGAGTAATTAACTTCCTACTTTCCTTACAACTTTGATATATAATGTTGAGGGTGTTCAAACATGACCTAGCTTTAGTGACTTTGCATTTTTTATTTACCTTGAAATGTCCATTGTTGGATGCATCATGTAGAGGAGTGTCATCATCCAGACCCTTGGTGTTGACCTCTGCTCCGGCTGCCAGCAGCTGCTTGGCCACATCATAGTACCCCCTGTTGCACGCCTCATGCAATGCAGTCCAGCCTAATCATAAGAATAATTGCCGTGTGAGAGGTATATGCAGCATAAAAATGACTTTACATCGCTACATGCACAGAATAAAGGACAATCTGTATACAAAGCCTCTCACCTGCAAAGTCTTTTACATTCACATCAGCTCCCTCGCTGATGAGCTCCTTGATGCGGCGTACCTCTCCACGGATTGCTGCTCTGTGCAGCCGAGTCTCTCCTCTCTCATTTCGTTTATTCACTTTGTCTTTGGTTTTAGATGCAGAGTTTGGCGTTCCCTTCTGACCCAGACTGGACTGTGACTGGTGCTTTGGTGTTGTGTCTGTCGGTAGGAGATAAAGGAGACAAACTCCACTTCAACACTAGAAAGGATTCACATTTTTTACAGCTTTTTTAAAAAAAAAAGCTTTAATCATTCTTTCCATTTTGTTTACTGCTGCTATTTAAAAACAGCTTGTTGGAATTGCTGACAGCCAGAAGGGGGCAACCTTACTCTAACAATCCGTAGCAGATTGGTTGGACCCACTTAACTTGAGCTCATTTCATCACATTTACAAGATTAAACCCAAGCCTTAATCACATTTACATTATTGAGTTTGCACAGCTATTGTCCCAAATGATATTTGAAACTCACTCACTTAATCTATGTCCATGCCTTCAGGCATGCAACAAAGGAATTAACATATAAATAAAAATGGCTATGCGTTAGTCCTCACCAACCTAATTCTATCTGAAATGTCAACAATAAGAGAAAAAGTACAATGCTGCAACAACGTTATTTTAGGAATGTAATACATGTAGGGCCAAATGCCTTCGTCTATCAGCAATAAATGTTCCATTTGAGGGGACATACGGAGAGAGTAATTTAATGAATGATCATCAAACAGCAGAGAAGACATCAGATAACAAATAAACAATAGCTAAATGCTTGGACGGTTTTTTCACTTTTGAGTGTGTGATTTGTCTAAGATGCTGAGATTGCACCATTGGTTCCAGACTAACGCAACACCAACAGGGAGGTTACTTTCATTTCCTTGACGGTCCTATGCTACAATTCCGAAAAACAATTCCACCATTGTAGATGAACAAATATGTGACTGTTACGTGACTGGCTGGAACGACAAAACAACCACCTTCGCTGACAGCATATGTTTACATTGCAGCTGTAATGAAAATTAATATGGATTAGCTTGTATATCTAGATTCTGTTCTGTCCAGAGACAGTGAATGACTGAGATGTGGCAGAAATACAGCAGGGACACTCCAGAAATAAAACAAAAACAATCAACCCCGTGCCTCATCCCCCCTGCCTCTTATTATTCACCTTCATTACTCTTCCACGCACACTTCCACAGTCTACATTTAAAGTTTCATCCCATCCCTCTTTCCTTGTCTTCCACAGAAGACGTGGCCCCCATGATAAGCACGCACCTGGACTGTTGACGGACTCCTCAGCTGTCATTTGCATGAGCAAGGCCACCTGCTGCCGCTCAGAGAGGGGGTACCCGGCCCGGATCCCTGGCATCCCCATTCCAAACGGCAAGCCCGCCTTCCGGGTGTTGGTGGGCTCCTTTTTAATGCGCTTCCGCTCTGGACCTGGTTTCTCTGTAATGAAAGTGAGAGGAGAGAAGCAAAGTTAATTTTGTTGCGCTGCAAGGACACACATGAAAATACATATATACGCACATATAAATCTAATTTGCTTGTGGAAGGGGACAGTAATAGGTGTGTTATTAGTGTTTCACCGTTGAAGAATTTCAATATTATTATGAAATCATCCTCCAGATGTCTACTTCTGTGTTGGTATGAAAAACTAATTAAATATACTGCAACAATAGGGCTGTGACAACTGATTATTTTTACTTTAATTTAAATTATTTCTTTTTTTAATGAATCATTTAGTCTATATAGGATAACAAAAATAATGCCAAATACACTGTTGCTCACTTCGTCTGACATTAAGTCCAATAACACACCACGTACTCAATGACTCAACAAATTCTGCACTTAAAAATTCGTCTTTCCATTTCCACTGCAAAAAGTCAGCTAGTTTCCATGCCTGTCTTCTAAATGATTCTCTGTAAAACACATTTATACACTCGTACTGTATACGTAGCCCAGTGTATAGAGATTTGGTGCTAGAAGGGGGTGACTTCTATGTTTATTACCCAGCTGCCCCTGAGGAAGGGAGGGGCCAGCAGGCAGTGTGTTTATGTCTGTCTGTCTCCAAGCCAATCAGTCTGAATCGGGAAGAGAAGGAAGAGGGTGTGGCTTGGCAGAACCACAGTTATTATGAAATAGTTGGTGTACATTTCAATTCAACATGGCCTTGCCAAGGTCACCACATGCCTGCCTGCTTGCCTGCCAGGCTGACTGGAAACATGGTGCTACTGGACAAAAGCAGCTGCTCCACAGAGACACACCCAGCAATTATTTTCAGTGGCAACATACCATGTGATGACCCTTTGGAGAGAGTAATGCTACACATGATGACTCTAACACTTCATCACTGAGGGCAACAGCTTCTACGGCCCAATAAGAAAACACTAGCGACAATACACACTCCTGCTGCAAAGAGAAAATAGAAACAGCAGAATCAAATGTGCATGTGCGGAGACATCAGAAGAGCAGTGGATGTGTCTGAGCCTGATTTCTGTGGGACTTTTCTCATTCCAAGACTGGCTGCATTGCTCAAGGCCACAAACACATAAGTACATAAGGCGAGAAGGAAACATGGTGGATTGCACTTCCGGTGGCTAAAGGCTTTCCAGAAAAACATTTTTCCAGTCACAAGTACAGAGCTGATGAACTTTCACTAACATCTGTGAATACTTACAGCTAATGTGCCCCCACCCCTCTTTGATTCACTCTCACGTTCTCCAAAGCATTTGCCATTTAGACACATTCCTTCTGCTAAGACTTTAACAGTGGGAACCACAGAAGGAGCCCAAACATGTTTTTTGAGCAGCAGAACAGAGAAAGTGCTACGCTAGCTTTTCCAGGGTATGTTTACAAGATTGGGAACCAGAAAGGCAGTTATTACCCTGATGCACAGATACAGGGGACTGCTACTAAACAACATAAAAGGCCTCAGCCTTGTGACTCAGTTACAAGATTTATCATCAGTGGCAGCTACTGGTACTCTGACATGAATTAGACTCAAGGTAGCACAAATCTAAATGCAGATGGGACAGTAGTTTTGTTTAGAACTAAACAAACGATTGGAGGAAAAGTGTAATTCACATTAAAAGCTATTGAGCCAAAATAGCAACTAGCGACACTAGCTAAGCAAATATGAAAATGATATTATGTTTTTATTTTTGTTTAATGGGATGTTGCGGGAAAGTGGTGACATATAAAATTCACTCCACATGTTTATAAAGGAAGGGATGTGATGTGTTTATTTGTTAATCATCTTGATAATTTGAGGAAAGATACAAATCAAAATAGTAAAGAAGCAGGGATGTTCCCAATCCTTTAGAATCCAATACTTAATAATTATCTTATTTGTCTAACTGTTGAGTAAATACGTAGGCTATCTGGCACATTGAAGTAACAGATGTAGCCTACCAAATATGGTCCTTGTTTAAAACTATTAGGTTTTACTGGAAAAGATGTATCACTGTGTTGGTGTTGTGGGAACTACAAAAACACTTGCAATTATATAGTGGTATTAAGGAGTGGACTTTTTCCCCTCGTCTTCGGTCACACACAGACACCAGCTTGCAGAGATCACTTTAACCTGACAACGGTCCAGATAAATTTGAAACCATCATCAATTTAATTGTGCAACAGTTGATATGACCTACCAGTGGCTAGCATTAGAGCTTACTGGATCAGTGCATTTTTCCAACCTCAATGTGAGAACTCAGAAACACTCGTACCGATGCGTCCAAGTAATTTTTCACATTCACACACTTGCTTGTGGACCAAGAAGCTTTCACTGTAGGCTGTCATAAAGGAGAGCTGCGCTGCGACAGTAGCAGACTGAGGTAGACACAACACAGTAAAGAAAGGATCAACATTTTATGATACCAATCCATTATGATGTGTCCTGAGCGGTCCTGATACTGATCCTTTAGGTGATTCATCATCACAGGAGTCAAAAATACAGGTCACATTTGGATCATTAACTTACACAAATGGACAATTACATGACACAGTATGCCTGCTCCCATAGCATGTCTTTCTGTTGGATGTCTATTTAGGGAAGACAGCTAGGGCTTTTCATGTGTCTCAGTAAAATGATATTACTTAGCTAACAGACAGGGTTGAAACCTTACTCTCCTCACCGCTTGAAACTGGACTAACAAGATAAGAGGAAAGGAGAATAAAAAAAAAAGAGAAAGCTAGCTAGGAATAGTCAGCCCATGAATAGACTGCCTACCTGAGCCAGGGGAGTGGACCACATCAAACATAAATGTCAGGTTATAATAGAGGTAGCTTTTGATACGGCAGGCAGACAATACTACAGTGTAAGCCAACGCCAAAACAAAGAGACTGTCTGGTTCAGTTAGCCGGTTCATGACAAGAAGAACCACTCTAACCAGCTCGACCAGGTACGTTTGACCGTAGCACGTTAGAGTGAAACAATGTTCTGTTTGGGGACTCATGAAAATTGCATAAACAGGAAGTTAAGGCAGAAGAGACAGGAAGTAGCCAACAGGATGTTTTGTCAATGCTTTGTATTGAGCAAGAGAGACTCATAAATATACAGTATGAACATAGTGGGGTGTACAATGCTCTTTCTATCCTCTGTCTCTGTCCAGCTGGCACATTTGTTTCATATTGCTTTAATCAGTTATGCAGTGAGTATACTCCTTCTGTCTATTGGTTACATTCAGAGCCAGTTTGTCTGGAAGACAGACAGAAAGACAAATCTCTGCGTTGTAACCTGCCAGGGAAAAAAAAAGGTGTGTGGGCTGCAGATCTGTGCAAACCACTGTCTCCTTTTTCAACCCACTCTACATGGCTCAGCTCACACCTTCCCTCAATGTCCACAAACCTGACCATTATTACTATGCTGCACAACTAACCCAATGATAAAGGCAAGGCTGCAATTACAAGTAATATCCTAAAAGGTTGCAAAAAAAAAGACTAAGTGACTCAGTTTGAATGTACAGTATTTAGGTCAAAAGAGACAGGAAATAACAACTGACATAGGACTACATCAACACCAAGCCAACTAAATAGAAAAAAGGAGTTTTGGCCAACTGTACATCCTAAGGAGGAACTTAAACATAAAAAAATGCCTTTCAGAGTGGAAACAACTTCAAATGCCAGTCTTTTACTGCGAGCGCAGGGGGGCGACCATTCCCAATAGTATGACATTTGCCTGTTCATTCACAGTAAGGTGCTGTGTGGCAGTAACGTTATGAAGACAACGCTCTATCACCTCCAACTCTCTCTTGATCGCTCATCATTTTGAATGCCAATAGTGCCGCTCACAACAAACAGTTATTGTCATACACAAACATAAATATATGCAGCTGCCACTAATAATTACTTTCATTATTGAGTAATGAGTTTATTATTTAGTCTACAAAATCTTGGGAATAAAAAACAAAAAAATCTAAATTATCCAAAGCCCAAAATAATATAATCAAATTACTTGTTTCGTCCAACCAACAGTCCAAAACCCCAACATAATTGAATCATATCAAACAAAGAAGACCAGCACATCTTCACATTTAAGAAGCTGGGTCCAGCAAATGTTTTGATTTTTTTTTGTTAATTAATGAATTTATAAAGGAATTAATCATTAAAATTAACCATGATTAGTTATCTCATTTCAGCACTGTAAAATATGTCAACAAGAACAACAAAGTTGTATGTTTGCTTTAGTCAGACACAAGATAAAAGATCACAGAGAGCAGGAGGCGACAGAATGAAGTAACCGAGCTGCGTCTGTCTCGCTCTTTGTACGATGATGGCAGAGATTCAAAATTTTGTTGTTTGTCAACTAAAAGAAGATGAGGGAGCACAGGAAATGATGTTGTTTTCCTTTCGTTTTGTTTTGTGTTTCAGTGTAGATGGAGATACTCACAAAAATCAACGTGAAAGCCCTGGTGTGGGCACAGTTTTCACATGTAAACAGCAGATTCAGATTTATCCTCCTTAGTGTGGGCGTAGTCTTAATCTGACAAGATAATTCTACCAACTATCCCTGAAGTCTGACTGCTGCTACGGACAGTGGTGTGTGTGAGGAGGAAAAGGGGAGAGAGGAGCGGAAGGAGGATGACCTCAGGAAGGAGGAATGCTGCTGTCTAGCGGTCCTCAGGAGGAGGTCAAGGGAGGCTTGGCGATTCTGCGTAGGGGTGAGAATCGAAGTTTGGAATGCTTTGATCAACTTAATCTCTTAACTTAATGATCTGCAGTGTGGTGTCCTCCAGCATACAGCGAGTATATATTCCTGTCCTCTTTCAACCTCGCTCTTGTAATATTTGTTAAAACTAAGCAGGCAACTTGCTTGGGCATGCTATTTAGAGGCTTTAGAGTTGATAGCAATGCATATAAACATCAGCATTACTGCAAAGGCCTCTGCTGCCATTATATAAATGGACAATGCTGTGAAATGCATTTAAAGACAGTCCAAGCTCTTGCTTTGAGCAAATCATTCAAATTAATTTGATATTCATCAGAAGACAATTTCCAGCACTAGATTTTAACACACTTCTAAAGAATACAGCTGAGACGTCTGTATTATGAAAACTGATTAGAGAGGATTTAAGAACTACAGTAGAAAATCTGTCTGTGGTTTCTTACAAATAACACGTCAGCTCTTGCACCTCAGTTGTGATTATTTGCACTTTTAACCAGGTTATTTGATCTTTATCTCTTTTTGCCTGGCTGTTATTATGAAGCAATCACCGATTTAAAATATAAGCACATAAATTATGCAAATCATGCTAATTTTAATACACTTTCTTATTCCACAGTCACCACACAAACATTGTACACAAACAGGACAAGGTTGCAGAGCATTTTGGTATATGATTCACCATACCCCCCCATGCATAGTTAATGCCTATCAGGTCAAGCCACAGCGGAAAGAGGGGTTGATAGTGTGATAGGGTGGATAGTGGGTGGTGGGGGGGGGGGGGGGGGGCAGTGACGTGTCAGAGGTGTAAAATTTTGCAGAGGGGCTAGACACTGACTCAGCAGGGTCAGGACTTCAAAGGCCAGGCAACAAAGTCAGACTATAAAACACAGATATGCAGAAACTTCTCAATATACAGTTGAAAAAGGTACGTAGACACAAAAGTCTTGACCAACAAGCAGTATGGGACTAAAACAACATGCACAGACATAGATACAGAGCGAAGCCATCCGATTAAACTACCAGGCTAACCACCACTAAGACAAAATAATATTGCCAGAGTGATGCAATACATCTGAATAAACATGGCATATTAAAATGACAGACAGATGCTAGCTATTTCTTTATATCAACTGTGGGAATTGTGTAATAGCATCAACCCTGAAGTCTTCTAGGCTTCTTCAGTTTATAAACACAAGAAACTACTAAAAGTCAGTTCTTTTCAGTATATGTTGCAGAGAGGTTAAGTTGAGAGTCAAGGACTAAATGACCATATAGCCCAACCCGCAAACTATTAGCATATTAATAGACAGACTGTCCAGCTATTGTTCCTGAGATGAGAGTTCACACCTCCTCTTACCGAGGGGGGTGTTAAACCTCTTTTCTGGAGAAGCTACAAGAAGCAGCTGAGGAAAGCCAACAGGTAAATAACATTAAACCAGCTAATGAGAATAAAATAAACAGATGAGCATCTCGAAGATACAGAACGCTCAACAATCTTGCAACATGAGCGTGCAAAAGGCCATGACATGCACAGAAACTACAGGGATTCAAGAGAGCCAATCAAAGGAGTAATGAGGAAAGTAATGAGATAAGTTAGAGTTTCTCAATCAATGCTTCCGCTAATTCATAATTCCCTTGAGCTACACAGTAATTACACACAAGTCCACGTGTCTACAAAGCGAGTGTCCGATCTTACTAAACTTGACCGCAAACCATAATAGTCATCTGTTGCAACACACACACACACGCACATACACACGCACGCACGTTCTGCTTTCCACTCCTGTCTGGAGTGGAAAGCCTTTTTCAAGTGTAATCACAGAATATAAACCAATGTAGCTACTCAGCCAGAGCTGACGATGAAGGCTGTTACCAAAGCCTCTGAGTTGGACCATTATCAACAAACTAAATCCTGAACCCCTTAAAGCCCAAAGCCAAACAAGCATGAGCAGTAGTCCTTCTCTCCCTAATTAAAGAAAACACAAAGCCAGAGCCTTACCAAAGCCAGACCTGGTCAGGCCTGTATGTTATACAAATCCTCACTTAATTGGATCATGATTTTGTGTGGTCTTCCTCTCCTTTCAGATTGCGATTGCGGGAACAAACTCCTCGGTTCTGCCACAGACACACAGCTAACTTTGAAGCTAGAGCTGGGAGCCCATTTACTTCACAAAGCCCAACCCCCTATCACACAGCATGCCTAACTACTTCCTGCCAGCCCGAGAGGATGTGATGTAATAGTTCCCATTCTCACTTCACAGTCACATGGAGGTGGAGATGTCAAGGCAGATGAGTAAATGCATCCCGATATGCTCTTACCTGAATCAGAATCTTTCTGGTCTCCATTAGCTCCAGCAGTGAAGGGCAGCTTCCTTTTAGGGGCCTTTTCTTTCATCTCTTTGACCCCATCACTGCGATCCAATTTGGGAGTCTTGTTTGACAACACTTTATCCTGTGAAAGAGACAAATCAGGGCATGAAACACTTTGAGTAACATGGTTGAGTGGTAACAATGTAAAAATAGCACTGCAATTCACACAATGTCTATTTTTTAAGAACAGAAAATATGAGAATTTAAAAAGAGACACAGGCCAACAAAGACAGACGTGTATAAGCTAGCTGTGGATCCTCTAGTCTCCTCGTTTAGTTGGTACCGTTCTCTGCCCTGACTCTTTTAGCTATTATGGGCTCTGCAGAGGAAAACTTTTTCCATGGAGTTTCCTCTTAGATTCCACAGCACAAAGAGCCAGGCGCAGGCAGAGGAGGCTAAGCTGACGCCGGCTCGGCTCTGTGGTCTACAGCTGCTGGAAACAATCACATGTCTGAGTGTATCTGCTATCAGCAGATGTAAATACTTATGTTTGTTGAACTTGTTTCTTTGTTGTTTTGGAATCTGTTGGTGATAGTGACTCTCTTATCCCAAGTAGCAGCTTTTTAACAGAACAGAAAAGATGTGACAAAAATAACTATGTCTTGAGTTGTGCCTTTTGTCAACACACATGATAAAATGTGACAAAATTATAATGGTTTCTTGTAGAGGATACGATTAATAATTATTTTAATTGAATTATTTTTATTATATTAATCTATATATATATTTCTGGATTAACGGATTTCCTTCTTGTCATTGCTTTACAATTGCTTTGAAAAGAGAAAAAATAGCAAATCCTTACTTAGAGGCTTTAAGTAGCAACTGTCCATTATTTTTACTACGTACATTTGGATGAGTAAGAAGTAAGTGAAAAAAAAAAAAAAAAGATATACAGATACACAAAAACACGGTAGGACACTATTACATCTTTATAATATGTAGAAAACCGTCAAAGGAAAGCTGTAATGCAGACGATATTGTCTTCATCAAATATTTTACATTCTTTACTAATTTTGATGCTGTGTACAGTTGTATTAATAAGGAATACACAATTATTAAAAATAGTAGAGTCTTGGCAGATACTCAATATTAAAAAGGACTAGGACTAGGACTGGTTCATTCAACAACCAAAAACAACAACAACAAAAAAACTTCACATACATTTCAGTGCGTAAAGATATGGTGGTTAAAATTGTAACATTGGTGACCCAGGGGTGTAAGGGTCCTAATCACCTACACACACAGTGGCTTTGTATTTCCTCCCTCCACCACAGGAGGGATATACAGTGGAAGTTGCTTATAGTGATTGTGTGTGTTGTTCTCAAATTGGTCACTATAAGTGGATGATTATTATACCCCAATTTTTTTCTTTTCCTTTATTTCTCATGCAGATTACCATCTAATTAACATATTTATTGCATGGATATAAAGTAATGAACCCTACAGTCCAGGTCTCCGACTTCCGTTGCGCCAAATCGGACAGTGGTCCGGTTTCTTGCCAAACTCTGATTATAATTCTTGATATTTTAAAAGTTTCCTCACTGAATATAGGCAGTGAATGCTGGTTTTTGATGACTTTTTAAGTCTTTTAACTGATCTACAGTTCGGCATTACTTGCTAGGCCTGATCCCTGCAGTTTGAGCCGCTGACAGCTGTGTGGACGCCACGGCACGGCTGGTGGAGCTGACAGCTAGTGGAGCTAGCGGCTAAATGGAGCCAACAGCTAAACGGAGCCAACGGCTTACCTCCTGTAATTGCTGGATTACAGCTGCTGATTGTCTGATATCCAAGGCAGTGTCTGAAACGCAGTCGTGGGTTATCCACTTGAGAGACTGCGTTTTTCGCAGATAAGGTGACGGATCCTGAGCTGTCCGGGCTCATGTCAGAGCTCCTAATCATTGAGAGCCTGATCAGCCAACTACTTAACCAGCAAGCTAAACTGCACTCTCGCCTGGTCAAGCTGAGACTGCTGGACAAGACCCAAAATCAACACTGTAAGTGGACTACTTGATTACTGTAAGCGAATTATTTAAACAGCATTTGTATAGGAATGATTCTGTCTCAAGCTTTTTGATTCATACAAGTGGTTGATCACTGTAGCAGTTATCATTATAAGTGGTTTCCACTATACTTGATGCACTCTTTATGAACTATATAATCTGCAAAGTAGAATAAGATAAAGAAACAGACCTATCTAAATTTGTTATCTATTACGATTAGAAAACTATTGTTATGTAAAAAAGAGGTTTGTGCCTTTTATCACACCATAAGTTGTAGTGAGTGTCCGGTCCAAGGTATGCATACTAAACACATCCTCCTTAAATTCAGAAATATCTCAGGTACAGTTGTCAGTATCGGTGACACGCTCTACGGAAAATAAACATTACTGGATTAAGCACTCAATGAGAAGGGAAATTCCGCCAGTAAATCCCTGATGTTTTTGTCAAATCTCTCAATCCTAACTTCACAAAAAACACATAAGCATGCAGGCAAAGTGTGTGTTTTGGTGCAAGGTCAATATGTTTTAACCACTATGCTTCAAGTACAGAAGGTTTAACGTCTCCCTCCACTCAAAAATATAATTTTCTTCTTGTTCCTTGTTGCAGAATGATGTATTTGCAGAGTTTGACACTAGAAGGCTGTTTTCATATTCATTTACTGAACGTGGGAAATTTTAAGGGGCGGGCCTATGAGCATGATTTGAAAAATAAATAGTTTGGAAGCCAATCCTTGTCCAATACTCAACTTACACAAGTGTGATGTGGAAACTTGAAGCCTCCAGCGCACATACAGTGAGAACAGACTTTACAATGAAGGATGAAACATCCTGTGTCCAGCAGTTAAGCTTCTGAAATGAAATATATTCTTCTCCCTCATTAAATTTATTTTTTAATGAAGGCGAAGGAGTAGGTGTAATTTTAAGGATTTTAACAAGATAACCTTTTTTTGTGTGGAAAAACCATATCAGACACAAATTATTATTCAAGGTAGAGTATTTTATATCATCTTAAAACATGTCTGGAGGGGATCTTTGAGGTCTTATAGTGGAGATGCAGCTCAGATGTAATGTACACATGCTCACTTTCTTTCACTTAATTTCTCAGCCCTATCTTCTGTCCCCAACTCATCTCTCTCTGTCCTCGGGGCAGGTTTTCCATTATGTGTCGACTCTTTGAACTCCTCCCCCTGCCCTGCCCCAGTCATAAGACTATGATGTCATGGTACAGTAGAGACAAACAGTGTCAGCTACAGTTAGCTGATCTCTCCTTTCGCTCTCCCTTCCTCTCTCTGTCTGTGTCTCCGCTCGGCTACATCAAGGCTTTTACAAGAGAGGAGACAATTAATGCTAAAACCATGATGCGTACATCTGGGCATGTGCAAAACATACAGTACATCTAAGAGGGGAAAGTGAAAAGCAAGGGAGTGATTTCTTTAAGAGAGAAAAAAACACAAAAACAGATAACGGTAAATGCAGAGCTAGATTGTGTTGGTAGAGAATGGTCAAAAAGGCAACGCTTATCCCCATGGTTAGTTTTTTTTGATGAATTGAATTTTTAAAAAGCTGTGACAACTGGAAACTTCCCTCAGATCTGCCTTCATAAGACACCCTGTTTGGTGGTCTCCTAGCAATGCCTGATCTTTTCGTTTCACTCCGTTTTCCACCCACCCCTGTGCACTTCATTCCCTCCCTCCCTTCCGCCATGCCAGAGTCTGATGCAATCCTTTGCAGAGGGCTGTAAATCTATGCCTGCATAAGCACAACCTCTCCTCTCTTCGCCTCTTGGTGCTGCTGCTTGTAGCTTAACAGTTGGCACACACTATGACATCATCAAGCTGCGCCCGACACTTTGTTCCACAGCAAACAACATGACTGCGACTGTGTAAAATTAAGGGGACATTTCCTTCATAGCCTACAATTCAAGACAGAATATGTCTTAACCGGCCAGCGAGCCTATCCCATTCCAGAGGAGCCTCTGAATGTGGCTGAGAGATGCATCCTTCTTTGTAGGCATCAGTATCCAACATCCATTATGCAATAGTCAATTGTGTAATTGTGCATTAAGATGAACCCGGTGAAGTTGGGAAATATCAAATAACCATTTTATATTAACCAGGATTTTTGCATTCATCTGGTTCCTGCGATGTGTAAATAATAGAAGGCTCTTGTCTAGGCATGTTCACTATTAATTAATCACATAAATGATTTCCTCATCTGTTGTGTATATTAAAAGGGGATATAGCTCTAAGCTGGGCTTCTGCATTGGTCATATATTCCAGCGAAGCTAGTGAAGACGAATTCAAACATCAACCAGTTGTTTTATAATTCTAGCTGTTTTCTTATGTTTTATAAATGTACATAATATGCTATATATCTACTGAAGTGTTCATCTGCTATTAGCCAGTCCTAGGTGATATCATCTTCATCAGTAGATGCCAGGCCCGACACAGATTTAGGTTTGAATTGCTTATTTTTAAAAAAGGAGGCACGGTTGACGACATGTTTGCTTAACTGGCAGGGTTCTCAGACGTTCCACCTTGTTACTGATATGTGAACTTTGTAGCTCTAGTAACTGAGAAATATTGCACAGTGTGGCAAATCCAAGCCAAACTTTGAAACATTACCTCATTGACACAGATGGCATCACAGACACTGAGAAACTTGCCTGCTTGCCTCCTACGAAGAGGAGTCAGGGAGCAGCATAAACCACAGAACAGCATCACCGAACAGAAGCTGGTAGACATGCAAATATCATGCTCAAGGACACTTAAAGGGGGGGGGGATACTTTCTGTCACAGTGCATGTAACCCAGGCTTTCAGGTTGAAGGATGGTCTGGCTACCATTTCAAAACCAACTTTGGTATTTCTAAAGCTCACGTTCCCTTACTATCTTAAAATTGTTGATCACATGTAGTGGTTTAAAGTCAGGTTTCAAGGATAAACAGTAATTCATTTTGGGATTATGCGCTTATACAAACATTTGGTTATTGGGCACTGAGTGAGTGTGTTTGTTTATCAGTCTTACCTTCTTCCCACCCTGCTTTTCCACCATGTCGGTGTTGAGTGGGAAGTGGTCCAGCTGGGGGGTTTTAGAACCCCCACCTTTGGGCATCGTTCAGCTCTCCCCACGCCAAGCTTCATTCACGCTGCCATTGCATCGTCATCAACCGTCTAGAACAAAGAGAAAGGGAAAAAAGAGAGCGGGGGAGGTTAGCACCTGGCCACTATGGTTCTTTGAAAACACATTTACACACTGCCAGACAATGCAGCCATTAGCGGTACATCAAGCACTCTATTTTCAACCATTACACCCCTGCTCTGGAGGAAGAGCAGTTGTGAGGGAGGACAGCAGTCTGGGTTGCAGCTGTGGCAGGCTAAGGGCCTGGTTATGACAGAAAAGTATGGGTTCATATGACGTATTGTCCGACCAGGTTGGTTTATCAAACGTGTTTATAGCTGTTCCAAACAGCCACACTAGAAGGTGGAGTGAAAAGCTGGCTGTCACAGAGAGGGGGGGGGGGATACGATCATCGTTAAATATGGTGATAACTGTGCACACATTTTCTCTCCTGGAAGTCATTCAGTGTTGCATTTGGTTGTATGTATGAAAAATTGAAAAATGACAGACATAGTTCGCCAAAATAGACTTTTGTGTCATGGTTTCAGACACAAAACAGACTAAAAACTCTACGTAGTGCTTTGGTAAACCCGACCTTGTTTTCTGACAGAATATTATATTGGACTTTGTCAACTCTGAATACAGAACAGCAGATCAGCGACTGTGTTACCTGTAACTTGTAGCTGCATCCAGCTTTAAGCACAATCATCGTCCAAAATAAGTAAAAGAAACAGCAGTAAGGGTTAGAAACACCGGTATGATATATCCAGGCTCAATGAGGAAAAACATTTTGTAAATAAGCCTCAATAAAGATATATAACGCTGCTCACTTTGTCTTTGCTAACCGGCTGGTCTTAAAATGCACATGTGAGTAGCTTACTGGAAGCTCATTGGACGAGACGTGCGCAATGCATTCTTGTTGTTGTAGGATTCCCACTTAAGAGCGGTATGGGGAATCTACAGCCTTTTTCTCAATTTTCTATGGTCATAGGGCACCAATTTCAAAAACACACATTTCTACTACATAGGTGACCTAGTTTTAAGAAATCACCGTACTCACAGCGCTGAATTTTTCCCTTAGCTCTATTCTAATTCATGGCATCCCTATCTTAGCCAAGTAGCCTTCTTATAACAACAACAACAAAGTTACCTGCTATGATTGGTTTTATTAAGAACTCATAGAAGTTTCTGTACAGTTTAATGCACTCTGTGTTCCCATTGTCTATGTTGTCACCTGTGCTGGTACACAACAACATGTGTTTTACTATCCTGTGCCCTCCTTCATGAAGAGAGGCCTTCTGCTTCACAGGGCCATGAATTAATCATACATTCCATCCCTCAATTCTTTCCTCCATAATGCACTTTCTCTTCTGAGTGCGTCCAAGTATAATCATCCTTGTGACTGACCGAGTGAGTGAACAGATGAGACCATGGGTGCATCATTTTCTTCTCTATGCCGAGACATTGGCACTCCTATCTTCCCTGGCGCCACTTCCATCTCTCCTACCCCCACCCTCCTTCCCTTCCTTCTGCAGTTATCCTATTCAAAGACTGCTATTTATATCCCTCCAGTCAAGTCAGTCAAGTCAAGACAGCCAGCCAACCAACCAGAGAGGCACACAACTACAGAGGATGTACTGCTCCTCCTTTTACTGGTGTATAGAAAGGGAGACATAGCAAACCACAGCCCCCTTTCCTCTCTCCTCTGGCTTATTGTTACCCCTTCTGCTAGCCACTCGCTTCAACCATCCTTAAACTCCCACCTCTCACCACACCAAACAACGTAGCAGGAAGGTCGACTACTCTCAGAAATAAACAAACCATGCAGCGACACACACACACACACACACACACACACACACACACACACACACACACACACACACACACACACACACACACACACACACACACACACACACACACACACACACACACACACACACACACACACACACACACACACACACACACACCTCAAACTGGGTCAGCTGGGCTTATAGAACAATAATCTCTGCACTATTTTGGGACTACTATGATGGGCGGTTATAGCAACAGAGCATTTCGCTGACATGCAAAATACAGGAAAATGATGTTTGCAAGCTAGCAGTCACACAAAAAGGCACACACAAGGAGAGGAAACCCTGTTCAAAACCACAGGCCTCATTTCCTTTGTAATTCCATCCCAATCAAAAGATACATAACATCTGCTAACAGTGTGTGTCTGTGTTTCAATCAGTGAAATGTTGTTGCCACTAAACAGTTGATTAATTCCATGTGTGTATTTGTGTTTACATGAATGCGCAAGTGTTTTTAACTGTTTTTCTACAAAAATAACACCAAGTATAACAAAACTACTCATTTCTTTTGTAATGATGTCAAGCAGGATTGTGGGCTCGACTGTAAAGGTCGTCTAGCTGCCCTTGGCATCTAAATTTAAACCATTGTAAACCAGTTTGCTCAGTGTAGTTAGACTAAAACAGCAGTGGGTGGCTATAAAAAAAAAAAATCTTGGACTGAATGCTCTAAAGTAGGAACTGTGTGGATACCATGCTTTGGATTATGAATTTAGTGAACCAGGCTGGAAAAATCATGAATTACATAAAAGACAAAGAATGTCTGCCAACTATAATTTATTCTGCTATTGCCAGTATTGCCAAAATGTTTGCCACATTTTCTTTTTTTGGAGTGATGATGATCCCTTTGAGTACCCTATATAACTTTAATGAAAACAAACAATGTTCCAAATGTTTTACGTGATACAACTTTAGTATTTGAACGTCACGACTGTACACACCTTCACCTAAACATGTTTTGACCAAGAGGAAGTGGCTGAGCTGCACTAATAATTCAAAATAAGATTGATAATGTTTGATTGCCATTAGTCTACTCTAATTCATTTGCACCTTTAATGTTACTAGCTTGGCAATATCAGTGATACATCATGAGGTTACAAACTGTGGTTAGCATCTTGTTTTTTTAAAGTCCAACTGATATAATTGAATCATTCCTCTTTGCAGTCAAACATAATGTCAACATGTTTTTAAATATATTGGTAATAGTTTTGTATTGTTAAAATGAAGACAAAAGGTCTTTGTACTGTGCAGTCGGCTGCTATCAGGCTCAGTGTGACGTCTGCTCTGCCTATGATTGAACGCCACGTTATTGCTTTATTCAAGATTTGATTTGCTGTATTGAAACAAAGACTCCAGCTACGTAAGCGGATAACAAAATGGTATTTCATTGAATTAATGCAAAACTAGCGGGAGCCATCATGTAACCAAAGATTTAATTTCAGTTGGACTTTAACCTCATTAACTCCGCTTGGACACCAGCGTCCACTAGTTGTCCCTCTCTCCCTTTCATGTGGTAGTGTCGTAATAAGGAAGACCTTGCGTTTACAAAAATATGGCCTCTCCAAATGTCCTTTTTAGAAATCTGACTGCGACAATTTTATAAATAATTATCAACGCTGTGTGCCATCTTCTTCAGACTTTAGGCAGGTATTCACTGGTATTTAGTTTACAGCCCCATGCTGCCCTTGACCTCTACAGACAAAACCACTGGCAGCTATTTACACTGAAAAAATAAATAAATAAATAAATAAATAAATTTAGGGAGACAAAATGTTTAAATTTTGGCTTCAAAGACCTTCTGATCTGTCTCTGTATCACCTGGAGTGTTTCTGACACTTTCACCAGAAACTTTGGGAGGGTTTCTTTCTGGCAAAATCTAATGTATGCATATAGTCACTGTGGTTCAGGAGCTACAGCCATTTTAATTGCTCCAAAATAAGGGTGGAGTGGAATAGGTTAAACAACCACTATATGAAAAAACAATAGAGACTTATTGCTGGAAAGGATCTTTATGCACTTGTGGGGAGATTTGAATTAATACATAAAACCATTAATATTAACTAGAAGATATAATATCATATCAATAAAAGAATTCATTTCAGAGAGAAGTTAAATCAGCTCCAGTTAAATATTCAAACGGGGTAGTCCGGCTAAAGATAGGAGCATTTTAAAAATATTTTTAATGTTTTATGCATGACGTCAGCCGAGTTCGACTTGGCCATGGAGATGATAACTGCAGAAAGGAGTGGTGAGAGGTGAGCCAGAGAAGCAATCTCTTCCAAATGAAGGACAGGACCTGCCAGTACTACTCTCCATCCTTTCTCTCTCCCTTGCATAAACACACACCTTTCTCCCAACCTCCCTTGTTCCTTTCTCTCATCTTTCCTGTAGCATCCTCTCTATCCTCTGAGCCACTCCCTCTGCGGTCAGATAGAGGCCAACACTTCAGCATATTGCAGCATGCTGTGTGCACACTCAGACACACACCACAAGCACGCTTACACCAGAATGTTATAGTACCAGCATACTTGACTTGGGAAATTCATAATGTGATGCTTGGCCATATTAAGCAATTTTTAAGACCTTCAGGACAGAAAACTATATCACCACTTGTCTGTGTCTGCACAAATACGCAATGAAAGTGATACTGTCATGCAAAATGATCAAAGGCAGTTTGATTCACAACTTAAAATATTATTTCTCCGGTTAAAATAATTTCGGTACAGTACGTCACGTATCCAGTCAGCTCTAAAGCTAATAGCTAAGCTAACTAGCAGAGGCCTCCTCCAGGATCATACAGAATCAAAAATGCCATCTCAGCCTTCATGAATCTCTAAATAGGAGTAAATGCAGCCATATTTAAAAGTAGTACATGTGGCTGTGGATGTGTCTACTTTAAAGCATGGGAAGTTATTCCTTTACATCCTGCCTTGTGCCCTGAAGGAAAGTGGTTTTAAGAATAAAAATGCTGATTTTGTGCCAGAATGCAGGTACACTAAAATGTACGCAACTGTGATCTCAAACCTTATTGGCTTATTGACCAATCTCTAACATACCAGTTTTTAGCTTTGCAAGCTGCTACTACATGCACTTGTGATTATACATGGGGAAACAACATACAGAGATAGGAAACACAAAGATGTAAACACACACACTGCTGAGAAGTGAAAGTGCAGATGCAGATGAAACGCAGTTGTTTGCTCCAACCCTATGCCACTCCTAACTCATGACTCTCAATGTACACACAGAAACACACCTCAAATTTTTCACACTGACAGCTGAACTACACAGCAGCTGCATACAGGGATGGGCATGTTGCTTCTCTGTCTGTCTGTGCTCTGGTGTGTGTGTTGTGTGCACAAACCCTATTGCCTATTGCACAATCAGATACAAATCAACAGCACACTCCCTGGCAGTCAGTCAACTGATATCCCTGTGTTGGTCAAGCTTACATATAGTAACATAAATGATGAAGCAAATGTTGCACAGGTCACAGTGTCCTCATACCAGAGATGCAGGCTAAGTTTATACTTTTCTAAGGAAAGTCATCACAGCTGCTGCAGCAACACAGTGGAAGTTAATTAGGAGCATAGGTGCCAGATCTAAACAGATATTCATACACCTGTCTTTTTAAGTATGCAAATTTTAAATGTATTTTCTAGAGGTTTACAAAGGCAGATACTAGAAAACGGCTTTTGACAAAAATCCAAGTGCACCTGACTCAACTGAACAAATATGTACATGGCAGAGGAATGGCAAAATCAAACTTGTGCTGAAACATTGCATGGTCTGAGTCAGAGAACCCAACACATCCGGTATTGCAGCAAGATTTACTGGCACAAGTTTAAGGCTAGTGCTAAAGCTAGCTTAAAAACACACACCTGCCTAGTGCTGCAACTAACAATTATTTTCCTTAGTGATTAATCTGTCGATTATTTTCTCGATTAATTGATTGGTTGTTGGGTCTATAAAATGTCAGAAAATGGTGAAAAATGTATATCACTGTTTCCCAAAGCCCAAGATGACATCCTCAAATGTCTAATTTTGTCCAAAATAAATATCTTTCTCCAAAGATATTTAGTTTACTGTCATAGACCACTAAAGAAACCAGAAAATATTCACATTTAAGAAGCTGGAATCAAAGAATTTTGACTTTTTTTCTCTTAAAAAATAACTGAAACCGATTAATCAATTATCAAAATAGTTGACAACTTATTAATTAATCGTGCAATTCTACACCTGCCAAATGTGTTTTATGGGGAATTCAGTTCAATTCAACTGACACAGCTCGTTGTGTTTTGTTTCTGCGTCACCTACCTGCACACACTCTGATATAAGTTAGAGGTTTAAGGAAGGTTATAAAAATCACAGCTTTGCTTCTGCAGAGATTACTCAGTGCCTTGCCATTCTTTGAAAGACTTGTTCATTTGTCATTATTTACTAATTAGGGTCAAGTCTGAAGTTAATAATTAACATTCACATACAGTAAAACGCAGAGGTGTAAAATGGCTTTTCAGCCCATCTCTCTCTCTCTGTCTCTCTGTCTCTCTCCCAAACAGAGATTCTTCACCATCTCACAAACTTTTGAGCAAAACAAACATAGGGAAGGGTTAATGGTGCGTATTGGGACAAAGCTTGTGTGTTTGTCATATGGCTAGGCAAAATAGATCAGTATTCCTCATTCTCAATCAATCTTTTTTTTTAATTAATTGTGAACTGTGATGCCGTACTTTGTTGTTGAATTTAACAACAAAGTCATTACAGAGTCATTTCTCCTACACTGACATTTGAAACATTAGAGAATGCCAGCTAACAATGTCCAGTTTGACCTCCGATTACCATGCAGTCTGATCAATTAAAAGACAATTTAACAGGTAATTTCACATATCTAAACAAGTACTGCAATTTGTGTTAGAAGAAAGTCTTCTGGTTATTGTGAAATTGAAATTTTACCATATCACCCAGCCCTAGTTTGTGCATGTTTGTGCCCTGCGGCGCCTGTGGCAGTCTATTGACATGCCATGCAGGAGAATGGACTATAGAGGGACAGCAGCAGCAGCAGCAGCTAGCTAGCCTGTTTGGTGTGCAAATAAAGCCAGCCGGGATCGGCTGCAGTATCCTGGCAACCAGAGCCCAGCTTGGCTGCTCAGTCCCTGACCTGGGCCCATTCACTTCATTATAAACCTGTGTAGAGAAAGAAGAGGCCGACATACGAACGCACACACACAAACACAGGCTAACACATACACGAGCATTGAGAGGAATTATGTATTATGCTAGAACAGGACTGTGTGCTTACAAAATGAACTACAAAATGAGCAGCATTACTGTGTGCAGAGTGTTTTACCAAATAACCCTGATTATCTGTCCTTCTTGAGGGTGGAGACCAAGCTTCTACATGAGTTTTTACAGTTTGCTTTAGGAATACTTGATACACTATGTCCCTAGAACTAGTTTGTATTTTCAGCAACCAACAAAGTTCTTGGGTTAGAACAGTATTAGAGCTCAATCTGTCATTTCTTCTTCCACTAAATAAGATCCTCGTGCCTAAATGTCTATATGAGCAGCAGGTGATACACAAGAGCGACTGGAAATGACTAGATATATCTGAAATGTGAGTGAGTGGGAGTGGTCCTATTATCCATAAGGCTCTAGGAGTAGAGAGAGCAAAAGAGTGAGATGTGGGGAGGAATCCAATCACTTGGTCTGATTTTCTATTCTGAGCACGTTCACTCTCCCTTACACCTCTCTGTTCCATCCAATAACAGCTCAGTGCTTGCTGCCTGCCTGCCTGCCAGTCTGGTAAATCATGCTGTCTTTGCCAGTGACCTCGCTAAGATAGCGGCAGGCCTGTATATATATGCAGCTAGGCTGCAGGAAGGCCAGAGACAATCTAGTGCTTTTTTTCTAGTGCTTTTCTCCTCTCCAATTCCTCATCACGGCTCTGACTCATTCTTATTTCTTCCCCCTCTCCTCTCTGAGTACTTCTCTCTCATCTGCCTTTTTCTCTATTCTCAACATCTCGCTCTCTCTCTCCTCTCTCATAGGCAAAAGCCTGACATTGCCACAGCAACGTGTGAGCGCACACACACGGAAAGCCTGTTGCCTAGCAACTCAGGGATGAGACAGATGCAGGCCTATCAGAGAAGCCGGTGAAAGAGCCGTGAACGGAGAGAGGGAATCTATTGATAGAAGAGTGCCTCTGCATATCAACCTCAAGCAATGAGGATTCAATCACTTTCTGACCTTTGGATCACTGTCTGACCAAACAGGGCTGTTTCCTTAATTCACACACTCCTATGTGCTGACAAACGTCATTTCTAACAGAGCAACTACACTGGGGCACACAGTTAGTTGTCTGTTGTCACTTTGCATTCATGTTTGTACACAGAAAAAATAGCCTAGACGATGACATGATGTAAAATGTGCAGTGAAACTCATATGTGTAAAAACCGGTTATTGTGAACACAGTATTTAGAAATATAACCAGTATAAGTTTACAGCACTACTACCGTCAAGACAACAACAACAAACATTAGCTGAAGCCACATTATCTGCTCCAATTCTCTGAATAGCTTGTCCTTATTTTCACATGCCCAACCCCCCCTGACTGAGTGGTTGTCAAGCAGGACTGATGGAAAGAACAACATTGTGTTTGGTAAACCCATCTTCCCATGCAGGGAATGTACCCAGGCTGATTAGGTTCACAGAGCAACGCACAAAATGCAGCACAATAACAAGAATTCATCTTAAAGGTGTCCTAGTTACCAGACTGTGTTTTTTAAGGAGTGGTTTGAAGGAATACTTTGAATTTAACATCACTGTTTTTGCCTAATACTGTAATGATTACACTTAGAAATCGTTTGGCACAAGCTAAATCTGTTATCTCTGTGTGTATGTGTGTGTGTCAACCTAGACGACTAGCCATTTCTAGCCATTGCCTTAAGCTGCCAGTATACTCCATCATATCGGATTAAGGGGGGCTGTGCCTGACAATTTCTGTAACTTTCCAAAACAGACAATCATACATTAACACCCACTTCACGTAGTGTTTGGCCAGCTATGCAGAGGCATGGTTTGAATGTCTCTTTCTCTCTCTTCTCTGGCCCTCTTTCTTTATTCTTCACACACCTATTTCTGTCACTTTTCACGTGTACAACTGAGTGCAACACTGTGACTGTCTTCCAGGGGAGAATGTCTGAAAATGTGCACCGATTTCCCCCCCTACGTTAATGATATCACAGTCAACTTTCCATGAGGCCCTAAAGAGTGACCGTTTCAAACAGCTATAAACAAATTGGATTTTTGACGTGGGTGGACAACACATCGTACCGACCCGTTATTTTCTATTATAACCTGGCCTTTCAGCTACACCCACACTGAGCAGCTTAGTGAATTTAGATCTGAGGACAAAAACAAAACAGTATAGATGCATTTCTTATTGAATGGTTCGCAGTTTATTTACATTAATCAAGTTCATCTGTTGAGTTTATGTACATAATCAAAAAACGCCAAACACTGTGTATCTCTTAATTAAATTAACAAATAATAACTCCAATCTTCAGGAACACTTAACAATAACAAAGTGTGGAGCATTTATTCTCCTCCTAACAGCCTAATCCTAACAGCTCACATCAATTTTAACATTTCTGCCAGACTTAGATGCAAATCTACTTCTGACCTAAACAACAGTCCAAAACAAGGTCAAACTACCGCAACGACTCGTGCTGAATAGCTTTCAAACTTCTGTCAAAATAAAATTAGAACAAAGAATTTGAAGGAAAAACATAGCTGATGAATAAATTACTTTCATGACTTTCCATGAAATTATCGAAAATATTTCAAGCTGAGAGGCGAGAGCCAATTCGCATGGAAACCACAACATCATTGCAGCCCCATGTGCTGAAACAGTACAGTATGTGTTTACTGACACTGCTAGCACAGAAAACATTAAAGCAAGCCTTACATTTCCAACAAATATGAACTTGACAATTACATAATCCCTTACACACATTTAAGAAGTGTGGCATATCTGACAATGCATACGTTTAACCCAGCAGTTGATGGAGAGAATAGAAGGATGTGAGTAGCAGAATAAAGAATACATCTCTGGCCGAGGGTGACCATTTCTACATCAAAGACTAACTAAACTAACTAGTCAATATATCTCCTACTTATAAAAGCTGAAAATGATTCTTCGATGAAGAATGTTTGGAACCTTTCTGTGCCTGACAAAAAAACTTGACGGATTGTAAAAAGATAGTCATTATGGGAACAATAAACAGTGTGTAGATATAATATATGCCTTGAATAAAGATCAAACCATCTTCTTATTCCTGAAATTGAAACATCAGGGAAGGTTACCAAGATTCCCAAACTACAATAATAGTATTGTAAATATGATTTAATAGAAACTAGATTTGATGAGCAGAATTGCGCAGAAATAATTAAAACAATACGCTGCTCTGCAAATAGCCAATTAGAGCCATCTGCGGATGAGTGGTTGAAGTGAAACTGCTGTGTTACACATTCCAACACAAATGGAAACACAATGTGCTTCACAGAGCTAGAAGAACAACACGCATATACACTGGAGATAAACAACATAAGATACACATTAAATGAAACAAGAAAAGACAACCGTGTCTCCCAGTTATATACCTAGATAAACAACATGAGCTTACTGAGTCTAGACCTACTTAAAAGCATGAGTGCCAGGACCAGTGGTTAACAACATACGTTGGAAGTGCCATCCCGTTCCTCATACCACATGAGCCTCTGATCATACTGGTGACGTCAATTAAAGACTGTGAGTGATTAGCGCTTAGGATGGACATCAGAAGTGAGAGTCAGCTTTGAAATGTCATCATGCTTCATGGTGAGGATGGTGTGTTTCTGGTCATGTGCAGTGGTTGGATAAGACCAAACATTGCAATTAGCATGAAGGTCTCATCGGACCATAGAACTTTCTTCCAACTCGTCTAAGAGTCTCCCACATGCCTTCGTTCCCAGATGTGTTTTCAACAGTGGCCTTCTTTTTGGCACGGTGCTGACAGCTAACCTTAACTATCCTAAAATCACTTGACACAAGCGATCTCTATTCAACTTATTATGCAACTTCTAAAAAGTATATCAGTGATAGATTTAGGTGTGCCATAGTGAGTGTTTTTCAGTTGATCAAAGTCAAAAAAGATTAATTAATCCACTTTAAATCAAAGTTGATGTATTAATGAATAACAGAGGAAACAGAGGAAATCATTTAGTCTTTGGACTAAAAAGGGACAAAGTTTCATGATCTACACGAAGCTTTCACATTAGAAAAAAAAAAACACTCGAGGAACAAATATTTATTCAACCAGGATTTAGTCTTACTAAAAATAAATTGTCGATCAATACGAAAATAATTTCCAGTACCAGCATGCTTTCTGAAATGTAGAAGACTGTGTGGGTCACAATGAAGGACTTTTTTTAAAATCACAATTTTATATTTGCACCAATAAGTGAAAGGCATACTTATTCTGCTTTTCTTTAAAATATCTAGTCCACAAAGAGTGTTACGATCTAATATATAGAGAAATCATCGCTGTTGACTCAGATTTCTTTGGACAATTCAGAACAGCTGGAGAATAAGGGAGATGACATACGTCAGGGGTCCCAGTCCAAATTTGAACCCAGGACATGATGGTTATTGTGGTATGTGGTTTATATTTAACTGAGCAATAAAGCCAACACATCTGCCTATTATTGTAAAGTGTGCAACATGTTAAGATGTGTGTGTGATCTAGATCATTATGCTCCTGCAAGAGAATGACAGAGAAGATAAATGATTGAAAGTGTGTGTGCTGCGCGCCCGCTTGAAAGAACATGAATGAGTGAGTGTGTGTGTGTGTGTGTGTGTGTGTGTGTACAAGTATGTGTGTATGGTAGTAGAATGTGAGGCACAGTGACTGGATCTACATTAATTAAGGATTACGTGAGGAGGTAAAAATAAATGCAGAGCAGAGGGAGAAAGCCTGGATGGATAATGAACAGAGCGAGAGATAGGCAAGGGAGAAGAGGCACAGAGGGTGGATATGACCTTTCCACAGATGAGCATCATAATATCTCACAAACACACGTTCATGCATACACATGCATGCACGCACACACACATACACACACACACACAGATGTAAAAAAAAAAAAAAAGCGCCCATCATCCAAAAAGTGTCCCACTTTTGAAGCAGACTGTATGCCATGATGGTAGCTGTTGTTGAGAAGCTATGTGAGCACATGTTAGAGACTGTGTGTATTAAAGAATACAAGCTTGAGCTACAGACAAAATATTGTCAACATATGGACAACAATATTTTTAAGGAAATAAATATCATGTGCTTTGATTACACTCAAAACATATTCTATCATGTAATATTTAACATCATTAAATTATTAAACGAGAAGAGTGCACTCAGTGACGTGCAGATCTCCTCCAGGTGTGTACAGTCGAGATTGTGGCAAAGATAACAAAAAACAGGGATTTATTCATCTCGTGCCTAATTTTAGTGGATCAAAATTGGTAATAATTAATCTGCAGATGCTCCAGTTCAAGATGATACCAAACTTTTCTATGGATATCAGTTTTTTGAGCCATGACAAAGGCCAAAATGTGGCCTGCAACAGACTAGGTAAGCCTTGTTTTTAGCCAAGCCGATTGCCGGAAATGCCCTTTCCATGTCATAATGCGTATCATAAAATGGCGAGGATTGCTGAAAAGATGAAAGTCTAAGCTTTATGATAGGCTCATAAGGAATCTTATCAATATTTATCTGAATTGACAACACAACTCACTTTCAAGGCACCGAAATTTGGCACTGATTGAACGTGGCAACAAAGTATGATTGGTTGTCCTTAGCGTAAACAAGATTCCAAACTGAAGCAGTTGTTGATCGTTTGTGGTCCCTACTGGCCCGTCAAAAGGAGTGAGGAGTCAGCAGTCAGTGGTAGTATTAAATAGGTTTTTCAAAAATTGTGAATCACTGCAACCACAAGAGGTCCTTGACCATACAGCCATAAATGTGCACAAAAAAATATCAGGCTGATGGGTTTAGTAGTATTCGAGATTAGTTGCAGACAGATACACACATGGAAACACAGACACACGTTCACACACACACACACACACACACACACACACACACACACACACACACACACACACACACACACACACACACACACACACACACACACACACACGACTAAATGCATGATCCCCTCCAGGATTACGCCTGGCAGAGACAATAAGAAGTCAGATGTCTAATTATGAAACCCTCATCATGAGGCCTATGTAAAAGTAATTAGATCGTAATTTTGATTTTTTTTTTTTTTGGTTTAAAAACAGACCCATTTTCATACAGAAGGACAGATTCCTCAGATTAAAACCTTCAACGTTTTTGACAGATATTCAAGAATTTCAATGCATCTGTCAGTTGTACATCGTCACAGGGCTAACAACAGTCCCATCACACATTCTATATCTCTTGCACCGCATATTATTTGTTCTTGTACATTATGGTTTAAGTAGATCTGCTTAAAAGGATAATGAACAGGCCCAGAAGACTTCTTTTTTTTTTGTTCAATGAGGACATCTTCACCTATTCTTTCTTCCACACACCTACTTTGCCCTGCTTTGTTACAAACCTGTGCATTACCCCACTTTGTTCCTCTTTTTGGATTTGTTTGGGTTTCTCCGCTTCCGGCTACTTTCAGCATTTCACTGATGCTCATTTTCTTGCCACAAAGTATGTGATAATAATCACTGGAACTATATCTCATTACATTAATTTGGCAGACATTTTTGTCCAAAGTCACTTACAATAATTGCATTAATTCTCCAAGGGAACAACAGCTAAATGTCATCAAATACTGTAAGTGCATCCCGCTCATGAACAACAGGATGATGACAACAACAAAAAAGTTTTCACATCACATCTAACAGTATTGCGATAATTGTCCTTATAAAATTAAAGGCCACAAAGCCTTCATATTCATCATTCATGGAAATTATTAATTTACATTATTTCTGGAAACTACAACTAATTTGCTGTCCCTAAATCAGGAAAGGTGCACCAGTGCTGCTAGTGGAATAAATTAATCTGGTGATGTGTATTGTCTGAAATTCGTAACAGGTCTGGTCTGCCTAAGCCTAGTGTAGGGTTGGATATTGCTGTCTGCAGCTCTTCATCACACATTTCACTGTGGCTGTACTGTTCCTCTTTGCAGTATTTCTAACTGATCTCCTGAGCACATACAGTAGCTCCAAATATCTCCAGATCTTGTTGTGTCAACTTGTTTTCATTGAGGAATAGCACCGCCAACAAAGCTCTGCGAACTCAGCGATAAACACATTTCATTTCCTATAAGTTCTACGCAATAAAAGCCTTTCGTTAGTTTGTCAGCGGAAAGCTTTTAATATGAAGCAACAGCAGCAGGAAAGTTTTCATCAGCAGTAACTTAACACGGCTCTGATACGGCTGAAAGCAATCAGGATACAGTAAAATAAGGCTGATGTCTGAACGTACAAACAGGAGGAAGCTAAACTAGGAGGGATTTCTTGTAAGGCTCATAAAGAATCTTATTAATATCTATTTGAATCCACAACACAACCCCTGATCTAACGTGAATAGATAGTACTCACGTAATTTGGTTGGTATCCTTAAAAGTACCCAGTTTGGTAACCAACCCTAGTTTAGTGAGGAAAGGTGTCACAAGTTATGAAGAAACGTGAAAGTACTAGTGATGAGCTCTCTGAAACAGAACATCCAATACATCATAACTGTTATCTGCTGCACTGCTTTATGTTATTACACGGGATGAGAAGGTGGGACAGGGAGCTGAGTTGGCACATATAAAGACAAAAGGATAAGAAGAACCAGCAGCAGACAGACAGCCAGACAAGCAACCTGATCCCCACAGTGACAGAGGGACACAGGCATAGCCAGAACAGAACGAACACATACAGCTACAATAACAGCCATTCCAAATGGAGCCTCACTGGCTAGGCTGTTAGACTTAGGAATCATTCCTCAGACACAGACACAGACACACAGACACACAGATACACACTCACACACACACACACACACACACACACGTGGGTGCAGCGTAGCTGGGGACCAAACAGAATATTAATGCTGTCCTGGTGCAGAGGGGTGGAGGGAGGCAGGATCCCAGATGAATTATAAATCACTGGGCAGGGCCGGATGGAGGGATGGAAGGATGGAGGGATGAAAGGCCTGCTACTGCAGAGCACAACCAGCTGAGGGTTGGGGCGGTGCCTTCTTAAAGAGGGGGCAGGGAACTGATGCCAGACTGAGGCAGTGGTGAGGGCATGTGAATATTTTCTAATAAGACTATCTGTTTTTTCAGGGTGTATTTGTGTGTGTACACACTTGCCAAAGAGCAGAGGGACAAGGTAAAAGTGTGTAGCTGTCACTTGAAAGTCTTGGGCAAGATCAGAAATCATTCTCCTTGAGAGCATATCTTCATCAAGCTGACCTGTTCCTATAAGTTCCTGTTAAGTTCCTGATGCCAGGAAGAAAATAAAAAATTTAACTGAAGCTGCTATTTGTACACTACAGTGTACGCTAATAACTCCATGTAAACTCAGATGCACCGTTTCCATCACATTCACTCAGAGGTGGCAGCAGTCTTTTTTTCCTCAACATCCTTTTGGTAGGAATAATTTTGAATTAAAAAAATAATTATAATAATAATGGTCATGTGTTACTTGCCCCTGTGGTTTTAAAACCTGGAGAACGCAACTATAAAATACTCTCTCAACAAACTTTTAACACTTGCATCAAGTAAGACCAAGAAAAAGGTAAGTGAAATTTCACAAATATTATTTTTTTGTTTAGTCATTAATACAATGCAAGAATGAAACAAAACTTTCTTACAACATCCCAGTAAGGCCCTAGATGAACATTTCAAGGGTTGAGTATGTATTGTTTTTTATTTTATCACTCTCTCTCTCTCAAATCAGCCAATGCAAAAATTACAATTACAATTGCTTTTGTAGCTATTCATTAGTCCGACTTGTGTGGGTCGTCTCAACACAATATCAGCAACCTAAAACTATGTAAGGAGTTGTATGAGTCACAGGTATCATATAAGTCAGACATGTTGATGAACTTGCCCTCAGGTCGAGATATGACACAAATTTAACCGAAGCCAAAGTTAAGTTTTGAAGTTGTTGTGGGTGTGTGCAACTCACTGTTACTCATAACCATTGCTCCCTTATGCATGCATTTAACATGCATTCTTCATAAAGTCTTCAGTACTTCAGCTTGCTTAAGCCAAACCCTAACCTTAACCTCACTAGAATGAATACTAATACAGACAAACAAACCTAACAGGTAGTCAGACAAACAAACAACTGACCATGTAGGGTCTGTGGCGGGCGACATGTACCCATAATAGAACAATCAATAAACCTATCAGATTGGACAGAAAGGCTCTAATTAGTGGTTTGAGGAAGTGCTGTTCAGGACATCTCAAACGGTCATTAATAGGGCTGCTCCCTAATAGTGGTAAGTGGACTGCATTTATCTAGTGCCTTTCTAGTCTTCTGACCACTCAAAGCGCTTCACACTACATACCACATTCACCCATTCACACACACATTCATACGCTGATGACAGAGGCTGCCATGCAGGGTGCCAACCTGCTCATCAGGAGGACAGAATAGTTGACCAAACCGTTGAAGACCTTGTCGATGAGAAGAGTCTAAGTCGAGTCAAGTTTTCATTGGTCAGTTATTTGCAGAAAAAACCCCCCAACAAACTCAAACTCCATTCGGGAGCTGCGAGTTGTTGTTACATAGAATAGGTCAAAACCTAATTAATGGCTGGACTTTGTATGAAACACTAGAGGGTTTTAACAACAACAGATACAAAATGTGGTATCTCAGTCAGTCAGGGACAGACATTCGTGTTTATAGGGCTGGTCCCTGATGTCCAGCCAAAAAAGTCATTAGACTATGTTGGTCAGGAAATCATCCAAAGTGTGGGATAATTTGAGCATGTAAAGGACGACCCCAAGAGGGTGACATGCAAACTCTGGATGCAAAGATTTACCTGTCATTTGCCAACCTCAAACATGGCTTATCATCTGAAACATGTCAGTAGCCTAATGTTAGCCACCTAGCATGGCTGCTCTAGAGAGCCATGTTCATAAGTTGTGTGATGTTATACTGTGTTGAAAATGTTCAGTCTCCTTGCTGGTTGTTCCAACAAATTCAGTATCATTCCCGCTTTTGATGTTAGTATCTTGATTCCAGGCAACCCCCCCCCCAAAAAAAACAACAACTATGATTCCATTTAAGTCAAAGTTGTGTGTGGCTAAAATGGGGCATCATCCCCAAATGCACTCTGTCCATTAAAAGAACAACATGGTTTGAAGGGACACAAACTCTACCACCTGTCAAAATAGGGATAAAGGTTCAATCCTATAAGCCGCTACACAGTTGCGTGCAAGGGTTGCTATATCGCAAACCAACAAGGGGGTAGTGAACAATATGCATAATCCTTCAACAACACTGAGTCTGCACTGGTGCCGACTTATCGCTCTTTACTACCCTTAACTGAATGCCCATATGGCAGTGAATGGAGGAAATACTAAACACCATTTGGCTACTTTGTAAAATAGTAATAAAAAAAACAAGAATTTTTCATGGTAGATTTAGAGTTCAAAAAGGAATACCAAAGTTTGGATCTAACCTTCAAATTTGTAAAAACAAAGGTACTTTAGTCATTATGACTAGTATTACATTCTTCTAAAAGTACTCTTTTACCTGATAGGGATGAAATGATGTCTGTGTTGGCCAAGCTTTAACCCTTGACCTGGACTACAAAACCAGCAACTTGACCAACAAATAAATGATGACTAGGAAACTACAGCTCCAATCTACAAGGCCACTAGATCTAACACTAAAGCATCTGTTTATCTCTTAGTATAAGTGTATGTGTGTGTGTCTAAGTGTGTGTGTGTGTGCATGCATACTGGCTCCCCATCTCCGTCCGGAATGGAAACTGCAATAATTGAAAGAGGCACTATCCTGAGGGAATTGTTCTTCCGGTGTTCACGAGGTATCACTCCTTAGCATCTGAGCCTGCACACAGATGTGCACAAACACATATACACACACACTTCCAGACAACAGCTATCAACATATGAATGCAATTTAGCCAATTAAAGCTTTAACCCATAACCCAGCACAGCCCTACCGCAGAGACAACACAAACCATTTTCATGTGAGAGGAAAGAAGATAAAAAAATAGGGATAAAAAAATGATATATTACAAAAAGAAAGTAGAAAAAGGGTGAATCATGTATGAAAGGAAAACAGGAGTGTTTTTTTGTGAAAAAAAGGGAAATCCTGATTCATGTCTGCAGACAAATACCCAATACACAACTTTGATAGGAATTTATGCAGTAAATGCAGTCCTGTAATAATAATGTCATACACAGTTACCATCAACTGTTTGCTTGGTGTCAAGCTCTGTTGTGTCCAAAAGCATATATGATATTCCAACTTTTAAAGTAAATGTACCATATATTATGTACATGTATCTGGGAATTTTAACATCTATATGAGAAAAACATTGCCTATTTTCCTGCAGAGGGCTGACACCATAAGTCTGCCAATACAGATTAGGGCTGTTAGTGATTAATAGATGTTTATTTACATTTACGATTTTGTCAATCACTATCAATCAGTACTGTAGGAGACAAGATGTGCAGAATAACATTCAGAAAACATCACATGGTTTTGTGTAGTTGTTCAAGTAAGGGGTGAGATGGTGTTATACGTGTGTGCTACCTTGCTCTGCATGATATCTTTATTCTAAACCTTGTGTATGAATGGATAATGTAGTGCTATTTGGGCCTGGCACTGTATGGTCGATGAGTGCTGCACAACTATGTAATACTATAGAAATCCCCACTGAATTGCAATCTGTTGGCTCTCCAAGTTAGCTAGCTATCCAAAGTCTCATTCTTATGCTGTACAACCAGTTCCAATGTCTCAGAGCAGCTCCCGGTGCAGCCAAGAACGCAGCAAAAAAGACATTACGGGTATCGTAGCTGCACTGCCGCAGCTATGATAACAATGTTACTCTTTGGGGACAAGCAGTGCTGTACACAAGCTTCAGATGCTTTCAAAACAGAAGTTAAAAATTTTCTAAGCGACATCCTCCCTTCTCTCGATGCACATCCTGTCTACTACTGGAATTAAAATATCATAAGTTCCCTTGGGTGGCATAATATGAACAACAGCATTTGTGTATCCCGGGTTCAACCTGAGCAGCTGGTTTTACCGACTGCACTACCTACAACTTGGGAAAGTGGGCACATGTGTCAGTCTTGACTTTTTTGTTTTTGTTGCTTTGTGACTGCTGAAGCAGACTGATGACGCAGTGAGACGGCAGGCAGACAGACAGAGCACAGCTCTTTCCTGTGTCTGAATTTAACAAATGTTAAGAGGTGGAAACAGACTTAACTTCGACTTGTACAGGCTATATTGTGGTGGTTTCAGTTTTAGATGGACTTTGGAGGGAATTATTCTAAATATGAGGACACATTGCCCTGAAAATTTAAATTCCTAATAAGGCTAAAAACTTTGGTTAAGGAGAATGTCTGTAAACATACAGTCCTAAGTAAGAGCAGTGGTGGGTAAAGCAGCTGAGTCATCTCTGCAACAATGATGAAGCTGAACAAAGAATTTGAGCAAAAATAACAAACATGTTCTGTGGAAAATGAAAGGAGGTACATAAATTAAGCATGATGGAGGGGCAATTATAGTGGAAAAACAACATGCAAAGCAAGGTTAAGGAAAGAGCTAAAGTTAAAATAGTAAAAAAATACCACATGCAAAACAAAGTAATAGCTAATAAGCTAATAGTATTGCAGATATTTTTTGTTTCTCTAGCCATATAGCAGTCCATTCAACTATCCAGAAGGAGCTCTCATGCAGACCAAATCAGTCAGAGACCTTTGGGTGCTCTCGTAAAGCTGCCAAACAAACTCCTGATCTTCCTCATTTTTCTCTCAGCCATCCCCTACCCCCACACTCCGAGGCTGGAATTTCCTGTTGATGGCCCACTGCAAACGCCCACTCTCTTACGGAAAACTTACTTTGAAGATGAGCAAGAGAGACAGAATAGAAGAAAACTAAATGCATGTCATGATGGTGCCTTCTGGCAAAATCTGGAAAGTTTACACTGCTGGCACACATTTCTATTTACCCATGCGAGGGAGACAGCCTAAGACACACACACACACACCACTGGAAAACACACAAATGTAACTGGAGGGAATAGGAGTTGTTGACCAAGCGGTAAAAAAAAAATTGAGCACGCTAATGACAGAATATGGGACAGGAAGACAAAGTTGCACTGCAGTTCACTACACTGGATAGGATTACATAGAACTCAACCTGGACTTTTGCATGAACAGAGATTTTTGAAGGAGAGCCACTTGTTAACCAAGTCAACGTCTGGTTTCTGTTCTTACCAGCAGAGGAGTAGCGGCAAAGGGGTCCACTGTGGTGGGGCAGTTCAGAGGACAAGGGGTGCATTGAGGCTAGGGAAAAGGGATAGATGATACAGGCGTGTGAATGTACAGCCCCAAAAACCCAGCCTACTCAGGTTTCCTCCACAAAGCTTCCATTTTACCATGGCACACCCAACCCCCCTCCTCATCTTGCACACAGATGCACATCCCTCCTCAGCTTCTCACCCTATTGTGCTTGCCTGGCTATTTAAATTTGCTCTCAACATGTCCTTTTATGTTATGGCATAATGTTGCATGTAACGGTTGACCAACCATTAGGACTACTAGATACACTCTTAACTGTCAGCCCTCTATGTATGTGATGTAATATTGGAGTGTTTTCAGGGAGCACTGGAGGGGGGGGGGAAAGGGTTGCAGGGCATTGTATTTTTTTCTTCACCCCTCCTTCTGTTTTTGTTCGGTTGAGTGACTCGTCAGAAAAAGTCCCTGTGCACTCTTTTCTCCCCATCCAAGGTCTGGCCAATATGAAAGCAGCCCCGGAGAGAGGAGGACAAAAGGACACGCATGTGACACGCTAAGGCCTTTTGGGATCTGGGTCAGGATAGTGAGCTGGTCCTTGAAGCCTGGGTTTAACTTGTAAACGCCTCTGACAGACTGCAGCCCCTGGCAGTTTCACCATACCCTTTAAAAAAAATCACACACTCTTCATCTTCCAATTAAAAATGTCAAATTAAATGTTTTGAATTCAGGGGAATAATACATCCTCTTTCACAGACACATGCACATCGATGTGCACACGCATGTGAAGAGGCCCCGGTGTTTAACAGAGATTGGGGGGGGGGGGGGGTGTTCTTCAGTATCAGAGTTGAGAAGCAGAAGGCAGCATTCATATGCAGATCCTTTGTCATGTGTGGATGGCCCAGAGAAGAAAGGGCTTCCCTGCACACTAGAACATGGCTAAACAATCCATCACAAGGACTACACACATTCAATAGTGAGCTAACCAGTCAACAGGTAGGCTGGAGGACTAGTAATAGTAAGCACCACTAACAAACGTACGCTAGGCTTGAGCAATTAGACAGATATATTGGCAATTGGGGGGATTGGCTGAGTCCATCACGGGTTGTTTTTTCTGAGCAATTTTTTGTACGATTTTAACTAAGTTGCTACAGTGTTATACAAGTAGTGTAGGTCCTTTAAGGGACAGCTCAGTGCGTAGGTTGTGTGCTTAGTGAGTGTACAGTCGAGAGAAAGAGAGAGAGAGAGAGCGTGTGTGTGACGGTGAGGCTGGCGACTAGAGCAGCGAATATGAAGTTAGCAGTATAGCTATGAACATAGCAGTGCACCCTCCCTCCCCCCCACCCGCACTGTACACCCACTGGTGTGAATATATTGGCGATTGCTGATTGTTGGGTTGACTGTGGCCGGTAGAAAAATTTTGATATATCACCCAACCTAGCGTACGCTGGCCTGGATTTGAGCCTACTATATTGTAAACATGATCAGATATGCAATTTTTATCTCAAATAGCACACTTTCAAGGTGCATAGATGAATAAGGACCTAAATAAAGTTATTTCAAAAGGGGAAAACCTGCCTTTAACATAAATTAGAAAAAGAAAGTTACAAGACAAAACAATATCATTCTGATAGCAAAATTAAATCTTCGCCACAAATCTGGAAATAGGCCTAAGCATTTTATTTCTGACGCAATACTAAATCTGCTTGCTGCAGCTGATGGATTCAGCATCTAGGTCAGAGTGAATGCAGTGTACAGGCAAGAAGAGAGGCAGGCAGGGTTGCTTCCTGTAATACACAATTGTTTTTATACATTATAAAAAAAAAATTGAGTTTTTCCCCTAAAAAGAGGGGTAATGCAGGTGAAATCTATGTTCACTTCCGCTACGACAGAAACAAAACAACACAACAACAGCATTAACACTTGAAACATTCTGAAGTACAAATTACACAGAAAACCAGTTTCAAACATAAAATGGTCGTCTGTAGCTCCCTTCCCGGCACACTCTGTCAAACACACTTCTCTTACACAACGCTGAACGTGAGAGGGCTCAAGATAGAGCAAGTGAGCAGGGATCCGGCTTTTGAAGCATAAAGGAGTGAGTCATGATGACCTACATAGGCTGTGAGGAGAGAGTGAGAGAGAGAGAAGGAGAAGGGGGTGGGGGGGGTGGGAGAGATTCCTTCCGCATATCAAAGTGTTTACTTGGCTCTGCATGCATCTTCTCTCCGGGAGGGGAGGGAGGGAAAGGGAAAAAAAAAAAAAAAAAGGAAAGCAAGAAGGGGGTAGATAACATTAGGATGGAAAAGAAAATGAGAGGACAGGAAAGAGGGAGTTAAATAATACAATGGCTGTCACTATTGTTGCCTCCCTTGATCTCTGCACTTTATGGCATACAAAAAGCTCTGCCAACATATTCTTAAAATCTACCTTTAAAGCCTGATGCACAGAAACCTGGAGTAGCAGTGACACACAAGGCTCATGCTGGGAAACAGTCCAAGGTATCTGTCTGATTGCACACCTGGAGAGTAGGTGATCATTTGTGTCTGAAACACAGGCACACAGCAAATGCCAATATTCAACCAGCGCGGATCTCCTGCCTGCTAAGACACAAGCATCGTCTTACAAGGAACTGATAAGCACTGTGATTTAAATATATGTGGGGGCATTGCAGTGTCTCCCTGATACAGTATCTCAGCTAGAATTCACTCCAATACCAAGGAGACCGGCAACATTCCTGGCTGATCAATAAGCACTGCAGAGAGATCCAGTTCCCTTTGAAGCCCGGCCGTGGATCTGGTTTCCTAATCACCTCCACCACTGCACCCTGTTCCTCCTCCTCCTTTTGTCCCTCCCACAGATTTTCCAATACAATGGAGCGGTTTTCACACTATATGTGGGCCTGAGCTGGGTCAGCCTGTTTGGGAGAAGAAGAAAGGAGGAGTAGTGCCTTCAGTGAGAGGCACTGAGGCAAAGCAAAGGAGAACAAGGAGAAGTGGTAGAGGGGGGAAAGCTATCATTCTGAAAAACATACGAGCATAGCGATTCAAAGTCAGTTTGCAGATTGGGTGGTATGGGCTTTCAACGGTGTTCTGTGTCGAGGCTGCTTGCTTTATACTGGTTGGAATAAACCTTTGGAGATTTTAGTGTGGAATCAAAGCAGCACTGTGTGAAGAGAAATGATCTTTTGAAAGAGATCTTCACAGTAATGGCCATATTGACTAACGCTAAGCCAATGGTATATGGTGATATACACATTTTATAGAATAATCTTCCCTAAAAAATATTATAATATGCAGTAGATCTCAAACTATTCAAAAATAGAGAAACGCAGTACTCTAATGAGTTAGTAATAAGTGAATTTATATTATGAAATATGTTATAGTTGTATGTTTAGTAGTTTCACAGTGCATTGGTTTGGGCCACCACAGTAACTAGCTTTTACGAAATTACACTGAAAGCAATTCATACGACAGAATGCAAAGGGCAAATAAAATTACAATAACAAAATTACTGAAAAATTCAATATTGAAATGACTAGAGAGGCAGAACTCCTCTCCCCCCGCGGTCTCCTTTCTTTCTTTCTGTTTTGTGCTGCATCACCATTTAATGCGGCCATGGGAGCTCTGCCAAAGAGCTGTAAGACTGCCATCCACAAGAGGACTGCTGCAACCAAAACAACCAACTACGTCATCTCTTTGAATACATTTCCATGCACTTTCTCTCTCTCTCTCACACACACACACACACACACAAACACACACACACACACACAAACTAGAGATTATCTTGGGATATGTCCCTGTTATGGAACTTGGACCATAAAGTTGATGATATAAAGCACAGATATTAGGAAGGGATGTATGCTTGACATATGCTTCAGAAGCCTTTGCCAACAATTGTCTGTAAGTAGAGGGGGGAGGTGCATGAGGATGGATGTTGGTTGGTACTGGCTAGGGACTTGATCGCACGGGGGTTGGGGGTAACAGGAGTATGGCGAGTAATGAGGGGTGTGGTGTTTAGGAGATGGGCAAAGGGGGGGGATGAGGTTAGGGGGAAGAGGGAGGACAGAGGAGGCAGCTGGAGGAGGGGATGTAAGGAGGAGGGCGATGCACTAAAAGGACTAGTGAATTATTGATGAGAGCCAGCAGGCTGGCCCTCAGTACTAATGCACGCACACACACACACACACACACTCTCTAAAGGTGCACACAGGCATTTACACAGAGCATGGATATTGTTACACATTACATCAGCCATGCCTCCTCCCCTCTCCTCTTGTTCCTCAGCCACCACCCACAACCTCAGCCTCGATTTAGACTGTCTGTCCTCCTGTCTCTTTACTTCAACCTGTCTCCTGTCTCCTCTGGCACACCGTCCCCATTACATCTTTCACCCTGCCCACTTCTTCTCAATTCTGTCTAAAAAAAAACAAACAAACCAGGTAAGAGGTATCAAATTATCATAAAAAAACCAAATAATTATTTTGAGAGCTAAGGTACATACTTTGTAACGTGCTAACCACAAGATCTGAGTTCACGTAGAGGCTAGGAGCCATGCTGACCCCCCCTCCAGCCCTCCACCCCCTAACAACACTGTGTGCAGGCCAAGCACGGCACAATGCTGGTGGACACATCCATTCCACACAAACACAAAGGGGGGACTGAACCAATCTGACTGCCACCCCTACTCTGAGCTCTACGTGTATGTGAGGAGAGAAAGAGTGTGTCATGGGGCCTGCAGGAAATGTTGTGTCTGAGACTGGAGAGCAAGAGAAAGCATAAGACTGAAGCAGGACGAAGAGGTTAGTAGAAATGTGACAAATAAGAAAAATTTAAGGAGTAAGAAGGATAATTGGGGAATAGTGTTTAGTCTGCTCTGTTTTAGTGTGTTCATCATAAAATGAAGGCAGCAGCTTATTTTTTGATAGCATGATGTTGTTCGAATACTAAGATCCCATAAGAGCCTTAGCAATCAGCTCGTCCAAGAGGCCCCTCCACCACAGCCAGTGAGACGTAAAACACATTTATCCATATTTATTCATGCAATTTCCTGTTATACTACCTTTCCCTAGACATGGGCCATTTTTCTTGTGCAGCATGTCTTTGCCAAGTCAGAACAAGATACAGGAGGAAGGAGAAAAGAAAAAAAAACAAACTAGCACATACGGTGGTAATATTTCTTACAAAATCTGTGTGTGCAATTATTCTGTGTGAAGAATATTAAATTTAACTGTGAACATACGAGTCAATGAGACTACAGAGCTTAAAAGAAACAGCTTGTGTCAGTTCTCATAATGGTCAGATTGGTATTTCCAGAGATCAAACAAAAAAGACAATTTGTATACAACACATTTTTCCAAAGATGTGGATATCAATAATGTTTCCCCCTAATTTTATTGGTCAATTAAACATTATTATCATATAAGAATATTTAATTAAATGTCAGGATAAGCCACTTGAATTGAAACATCTATATTTTCTGGTCCTGCAAAGACAGATGGTCTTTACTATGGGTAAACATTCTCAGATGATACTGGTACACAAGCATATATTTTGGGTTTCCGTATGTGCGTGTGCATGCAGAGCACTGCATGCTGAACTGAGCAGAGCAAAGCTGAGCTGCATACAGAGCTGCCTAGCTCTGCCTCAACATTGTTGTTGCCTGTAGAGCTCTGGTCTGCCCTTCCCCCATCTCTCTCTCTCCTCTCTCTCTCTCTCTCTCTTTCTTTCCCCTCCCCCTGACTGCGGCAGGCAGGCAAGCAGGGCAGATGGTATCCTAGCAAGCAGAATGACCCTGGTGTTCCTGCCCCTTGTTTTGATCCTGCAGTCCTGATTGTCCAAGCCTAATCCTACACTAGCCAGAGCTGCTGGACCGCTGCCAGCACTCTTATTAAGCACACAAAGGCTTTTCATTCCAGCTAGGGTGCTAGCTAGCTCATCAGCCTACACACACTACCCCTGTGCTGTCACACGGCTGCTTTCCTCCATCCTTATTCTCTCTCTCTCCCTCTTCTATTGCTCACCAACTTGCTCTTTACTAAGAAATGTTCGGTTTCAACAACAAACCCGTCTCCACCTCCTCCGTCTCTTTCATTTCTGTTCAGCCTGCTTCAAAACGTATTGAAGCAGGCTCTTACTGCCTCTTACTTTCTTTCCTGCTAATTTTTGATAAGCCCGTGAAAACACTATCCAACTGTAAACATGAGAGATTGTGATACTATTAGTATAGTCATACACAGTAACTATGACAGATAATAGGTCTAAACACAGGGAAAGTGGATTTGAATAGCACAAGTATTGAATGTGGTCTGACCACAATGCTTTAAGCATATGGAGTCTCAAGCTACAAATGAAACCAGTGTAAACAAAGCAGCCTAATACCACGATGATAAGGACTGTGAGTAGACGCTCTGTGGAATTTCTGAGCCAATCAAAATGTGTGACTGGGACCAACTTGATATGAGATGGCGGAAGAGATTGTTACTGTTCTGCATGAGTGCATTTATTCTTAGCAGGGATTACTACAGGATAAGTCAAATTACTACTCTCGTCATGCTCTATCTATTGAGGTACACAACTGAAATTCCCTTCCCACTGAGAATAATCACCTTTATTTCATGTCCCCTGTGACCAACACAGTGTCCACACAGGCAGCGTAGCGAAATTCTTCAATTGATGGGGTTATTATGCAAAAGGCTAGCTCACACAGTCAGTGAGTGTGAGGAAAAAAAATGGATATACGAAGATTTTTTTACCGGTAAACGGGTTGAAGCTGAAGCAGTGGCACAAACATCCTCTCATGCTGAGCCAGGAAAACAAGGTGTGTAAATGCCTGTATGAGTTCCGAGTTACGTGAACATGATTTGAACAGAGCATTATATACAACTAACGTACTTTACATTGCACTGTAGCCAGCTTAACTGTTAGCAATAACAACTTAATTGTACCTGCCCTTGGCTAGTGACAACAAACTAGCCCAGTCTTGTGTTAGATTGCCAAAAAAGTTATATATTTTATCTGTCTGGTAGTCCTACAAACACTGATAACACCTGAGGCATTCATGTGCAGATTATGTGGTATATCAAATCCAAACCCTTCCTTCTTTCTCCAATTTTCACATTTTTAAGCAATGTGTAGCCCTCACATGCAAGAAAAAAAAATGCATGGAAACAGTCTATTTAGAGGTACGTTTTTAAAAGTTTTTCGATGCCGAAGAATCTGAGCTCAGCCCCTGATGGTTAACAGTCCAGCCAACGCCCCTGGTGATCACAGAGAGAAACTCCAGGTTTAAAAAGGCACTGAATGTGTTTTAAAGGAGGGCTAAGTCATGCAGTCTGAAACACTTGCTCATTCTTGCTTCCTCCTCCTCCGCTTGCTCCTCTCCGTCTCTCTGAGCTAAAATCAAAGATTATGACTGAGAATTCTACAGCATGTTGCCTAGCAACCTACACAAGAAAGCCACACTACATCAAGACTTGAGGGACATGTGCAGGCCTATGCACACCAACACACACAAATATGGGGTTTATACTCCTCCAAAGCCAAATCCGGAATGACTGAAAAATAGAATCACTTCATACAAGCTCAATAACCTCCATTTCCAAAACAGAGTAAGAACGATAAATCCATTAAATCAAGGTCAAAGGCAAGAACAACACATTCATTTTGAACAAGTTACAACTGTATTTCTTAACGATGTCTTATTATGAGTGACAACTGCAATTTTCAAGGCCAAGCTGTTGCAAGTCTTTGGAAAACTTTAATTTTGTTTGGCATAGACGAAATGTTGCTAGATGAAGGGTAACAACTATGGGAAGGGTTTCAACTAATGTGTTGAAAAACAGGAGCAACAACAGAGAGAGAGATGGTGAAAACAACAGAAAGGAAAGCACTGTGAAGCAGACACTCCCCAGTTTGAAGACGGGTCATAAAGAGGGCCAGCTTTACACTTTTATAGCTGCCATGTTTACCAACACAAAAGGTTGAGTGCATAGTCCAGTTCAGCGTTGCTCAGCTCAGCCACATGTCATTTATTTTGAGTTATTTCAGCCTCAAACGTTTAAACGTTAACCCTTTGGCTGCTGAGACTTTTTGTCACATGCTGCTGGAAGACTTGCTATAGGGATTCTCTAAAAGCAGTCATCTTATTAGCCTGAGCAGGTTGAGTCAATGCAGATGATGTAAGACAGCTCCAACCAGACTAGCCAACCTTCTGTACTTAAGAATCCATCAGGCTTAGCGATCAATAGGAATAGGCCCAAGCTTTGTGCTGCAGCTGCCGCATTGCAATAAAAGCCTCACTGGGCCTGACCCGGCAAAAGCGAACATTGATAAAAGGCTGTGTTGGATTACCAACGAACCCTGCCCTCCAAGTCTTCCACTGTAACACACACACACACACACACCTCCACTGTAAATTTCAGTCACATGCTGCTCACTGCATTATACACTTCTCTCTGTAGAAGTCATGTATCTGTACTGTGGTATGCTACAGTCCTACCAGAGGAAGAGAACTAGAGTAGAGGCGTATATGTGCATAAATGCGCATCTATCTTGCTGCAGTACACTGAGCTGTCCTCCATATTTCCTCTTAATGCAACCCATTACAGATGCTTTGACATATCCAGAGATTACATACAGGTGCTGTGCAACAAAGGTAGCATTCCCCATACAAATGGTGTGGTGGGTGTCACTATATATCTGAAATGGGGCGAGGACAGCGCAGTCCTAATTTGTTTTGCATTTCTGTTTCTATAATTAAAGAATATCAGCATTTAAAGTAATAAAACAATATTTCATTTAGGATGCGTACTGTGAGTAAAAAATAATGATGACTATATTTTACAGAAAACTATATTTCCCCACACATCAGAGGATAATACGTGGTACCTATCTTCATCAATCATGAGACTTAACTACTGCAGCTCTACAACATAACAGATCAGGCAACTACTCAAAATTAAATGTCACAGGAAAGCCTCTAAAAGCATTTCAAAAGAAACATTTTCTCCTCCATAACAACATAATAACCTCAAAATGCAGACTGCTACATTTTCTGGTGCTGCAATAATATCTAAAACACAGCTCTTTGTGTATGTCTTTAGGTGAAAAAGTGAGAGAGCCAGACCGTGACTAACTATCGACCTGTGAAGTGACTGCTGCCTCTGAGCTTTGCAGTTCTTCTTTCCCCCCTGTTTGCCTCTCTTCTCTTCTCTGGCCTGTGACATCATCACCGCTCCAAAGCGGCGCTCTATATTTAGCTGCTCACACCCCTGCTGGGTCTCACTACTCTGTCAATGCCTAGACCGAGCTCAATCTCCTTTCCTCCCTGCCTCAGATGGCTCATCTCTCCCTGTTACCTGGGGAAGTGGGGAGGTTGGGTGTTTTTTTTTAAAAAGGGGAATGAGGGGAAAGAGACATAGCTGGAAAGAAAAGGACTGAAAGGAGATAAAGAGGAAGATGCTCATTGAGAAAGACAGAGGGGAGGGTTTGGAGGAAGAAGCAGGATGGTGTGAATAGCTGTGCTGTAAATCAGCCTCTCCATAAAGTCTCCCTGTGAGAACAGCTCACGTGTTGCCTTGTTACGCCACATTGTCACAATGTGCGCAGGAACACACACACACACACACACACACACACTTCAAAAACCCAAAAAATAAGTATAAGCAGAGCTCTGCAATACTACACTGCACTCTTCCAATGCTGCTCAACATTACATTATAAAAGACTGTGTGTGTGGGAGAGAGGATGGGGGAGGGTGCAGTGTGTCTGTGACTGGCATTTCAAACATCCTCCCTGCACAAAATAACATCCTGGGAAGATAATCTGTGAGCGTGTGACAATTTATTCAGGCTCACGTTTCTGCAGAGTGTGAAAGCCACTGAGCGGTAGAGGGGAAGTGCAGGAGACCAATGAGTGTGTGCTGGTTACTTCTGCCTAGAGACACCCAGCTAACAGCTTCAGCAGCCACACAGAAAGAAAACACACCGCTTCATCTCATTTGCTCTTCTACATTCACCACCTCTCTCAATAGCTTTAGTGCTTCTTAATTTTTCTACCAAATGCTTTTTTGTTATCCACATCACTGCCCACTACTCAATCTACCCATCCCTCGTGCTGCTGTTGGGGCTGCTCAGTAAAACACAAGGGAGGCTGGCACTCATGTAGACTGAGCTATGGTGTGATGTAGAAAAAAGGGTTTATGGTGTTTTGGATGAGTGAGCAAGAATGTATCATTTGATGGCCATATGTCTACAAGCTTTCTCTGCTTCCTATAGTTGCTGCTTGCAGAAGCCTGGAGGGTGGAAGAGAAGAGTCATCAGGGTCATCTGGATCACCATCAACTCTTCTCACCTGGCCTGTCTTGCTACTAAGCTATTTAAGCTGGTGTTAACAAGTCTCGGATTCATTCCCACAGTATACCTTCCATGCAGATGGCAAATTTGTAACCATCCCATACTGCTATGTTATTTTGGTGTTGCTTTTGTAGTTACTCTTCTATTTGGGGTAAAAATAAACGCTTGACATTAAAACCTGTTTCATCTTTTTTGAGCTTGGTTGTGGCAACAGTAGAAAGGGTTCTCCTGAACAGAACACAATGGCATTCATGCAGACATGGAGGAAAAGCAGCTGGTCAAGACTCAACAGCTGTCAGTCATTCTTACCAGCTACCATGATGGTTAATTCATACAGCTCAGCTGTTGATATTTAAAAGCATGCTGACAAGAGTAAGACCTGCTTTTTGGGGTTTGGAGAATTCTAGTTTGGAGTAAAATAGTGTATGGTGCAGGAGCATTCCAGAAAGGCAGCAAGTGGGGCATAGCTCAGAGGTTTGACTGGTCTAGTTAGCATATGAACTACTAACTAGCAAACTAGCAAAGCTCTGGAGGGTTCCTTGGTCTTCAGAACACTCAACCTCCTTGTTCATAACCACATATCCGTCTTTACCCCACGCAAAAACAACCCATGTGTGGCATTTGAGAATGCAACCTCAAATCTCTAAATCTGAAAGGTTTAAATCAGTGATGCTCACACGTCACTTTACATCTATATTGTTCAACACACACCCCACTCAAACGAACCATTTTTATAATAGTTAACTGGCTTTACAGTCCAAGAGCCACACTAGCATGCTCTTCCACACATACACACACTATTACCCCCCTCAGTAATGTAGTAGTGATTGAAGTGGGAACTAGGGGCTGTACTAACAGGTGGGCACACATGCTGCTAGGGAGATTCATCAGATTATCCTGCCAGCACCAGGGCAGGCTTGCCTTGATGCCTTGATGCACTGTATGTGTGTGTGTCTGTGTGTATATTACCCCTCTCTACAGGACAGGTGAGGAGCAGATCTGCCTCATCTCATTCCTGATCACGTACGGATCTAGCTCCATTAGGACACGCCACCCCCAGCTCCCCCATCCACCCACTCACTTACACACATAAACACACCACCCTCCCCTTCTCAAACTATGAAAGTGGGCCGAACGCAAGGGAGTTGCTATCCACCTTATGTTTCCCAGCAAAAAGGAGACGCTCTGCTGCAATGTTTTGAAGAAGAAGAAGTACTTTATTGATCCCCATGGGGAAATTGATCCTCTGCATTTGACCCATCCTATACACACACACACACACACACACACACAGTAGGAGCAGTGGGCAGCTGCAGTGCAGTGCAGTGCAGTGCGGGGACCAACTCCAGTTCTTTTGCCAGTGCCTTGGTCAGGGGCACTGACAAGAGTATTAACTCCTAACATACATGTCTTTGATGGTGGGAGGAAACTGGAGTACATGGCAGAAACCCACACACACACACATAGAGAACATACAAACTTCACACAGGGACAGGGACTGGAATGGCTGGGGTTCGAACCCAGGACCTTCTTGCTGTGAGGCAACAGTGTTAACCTCTGAGCCACTGTGCTGTTTGTTAACTTCCAGACTCTTTGTTACATACGCACACATTATATATACACATATGTGCATACACATGGGTTGCCTGCACATTATTTCCTCATCAAAAACACAGAAAGTGCACAGTCAGTGACACAAAAACCTGTGGCTTTGACTGTGGTGGACTTTCCCACCACTCACCACTAAAATCTGAGATGGGTTGGGTATTATTTATTTTATTGACTATTAATCTTATCGATGCTCCTTATAAGTCTGGTTCTATATCGATATTCTTATCGGTTCACTACTTAAGAATTGCTTTTTTAAAAAATATATTATTTTTAAAAAGAAAAAATTCAGAACCGGATTAGAAATGATTATGATTGATATTTTAAATTTAACTAAATATTGTTTCTAGAGCAGCAAGAATAATGTTTACAACAGCAATGTCACTATATAAACTCAATAATATTTCACTGGAAACAAATCTAAAATGTCAATAAAATAAATATCAAATACTGAGTGAAGTTTAGAAAGAATGAAGAACACAGACATCAATCACTGACTAATTCCTCCTGTCCTCTGTCCTTCCTCTGGCTGCTGCTGATTTGTAGCCCTTTTTATACAGAGATGTTGCAATATTGCCGTAAAGAAGACCCCTCATTATGCCCACTGTTCTTTTTTACACTGAACCAAACAAAGCCGGCATAATGTCGCCCTTATAAGTGATTTTAGATAGCATGCTGGCGTTCTGGAAACAGAGTCGTGATGTGTAACACAACAACTTCGGTATCTAGTGTGTGTGATCCTGCCATGCCGGCTGTACCCTTTACATAGAAGTCGATCCAGCAATGTGACTTGTTCCACTGCTGGCTTAATGGCGGAACAACAATGCCCCCTCCATTCTGTGTTCATACCTTTTTATACAGAACATCATTCACACCTCGAACAGGCTGTGAAAAGGGGAAACTGCCTGCATGTACCACTGGTAGAGGGAGGAGGGGCTGGTTTGGAGGAGCTGAGATTACATGAATTTGTCAAACGTTAATGTACTTTACAAACTAAGCTAAACAGTTAGGCTGCATACAGACAGCTTTCATTTAACTTATTCGTGACACTTTGCTATTATCTTAACAAGCGCACTGTGTTTGTATAAAACATACCAGTGGTGGATGGGAGACTGCGGGCCAAGCACATTTTCTACATGTTTATGCTTGTTGAACAGGTATTTTGATAAAGTACCCTTATTGGGTTTTTACATATGAAGATTTAACGAGTAAAACGTATTTCTTTCAATTCACCTGGTTCACTGTCTCCACCGTGGCCTCTCTGCTCTGCTGTGTGTGTGTGGTCAAACACTGGCACAGAGAGCAGAGGAGAGGACAGAGAGAGGAGGCTGTAGCGCCACCATAAATTTCACCAAAACGTATAAAAATAGCGATAAAAGAACCGACCATAAAAATATCCTGGCTTCTTAAAATCTTAGAACCAGTTCCAATTCAGAACTGGATTTCTGGGGGCATCCCTAAATCTGAGTCATCTCCAGATTTGCATTAGAGCAACAAAGTGAAAGTATCAGGTCTGACTCAAAAGAAAGGGTTTTTCTGTGAAGCAGCTGCATATTGGCAGATGTTACTGATCCACCAGAGCCGAAATATTAATAACCTCCTGGGAAGTCCAATGGCCTTCTTACCCTTAAAAATAAAGCAACTCTCTGTTCTTAACTGTATTCTGTGTACTTTTTAATGCGTCATTAAATCTGATGTGTTACCTGTCTTTGAAGCAACTGCATCTGTGCATATATTGAGTCACTGCTCTTAACATATGAACCTCCATCTGGGGGAGCAGGCTTGCTGTTTTCCTGTAAGCCTACGACAAATAGACAGCCAGTCAGTGGTCTAGATCACACAAACACACATCATATCTTTAAACTTCCCACTGAACAGTAATTAAGACGAGTATACCATGATCACTTTGCAAATCAATCTATAAATAAAGGGGACATTTCAGACCACTGTCTAGCTTTAAATTTTATTGCTGTCGTCCCTCAAAATAGTCACAAAAATGGGACTAAATGGCCATGTTCTGATGCACTGTAAAGGTTATTTATCTATTTATTTATCTGTCAGCTTTCTTGAAGCACTTTAAGGTCTTATTTAACTTTAGTTTAATTGTAATTAAGTATTAATAAAACCTCCAGACATCTGCCATAAGAAAAATAACTTTCATGTAATGTAATGTAACACATAATTTACAAAATTATGGAGGGTTATAGCTAAGCTATACTGGTTATCAATACTGGTTGATAGAATCCAAACAATACTGTACAGTACTAGTTTAGGTTTGAATTTTTATATCGATTCAGACTCTGCTTATCAATTCAAGGTTTTACCAATTCCCAGTTTCGCTTCCAATATGGTCAAAAAAAATGTTTTCATAACAAAAATATCTTTATCCTTTTAAGCGTGCACTTTGACTTTTATTGTTTCATTAAAATAAGTGAATTCAAAGTCTTTTTATACGAACATTCTGTTTTTGTTTTGAGTACTTTCTCCCTCATCTTTCCCTCAATGTCATAGTGTGCTGTCACTGTAAAGGCCAATTCACACAGACGCGTTCCACATGTGCGCACTAGTAAACAGGGTTGTAGCGTGATAACTTTCCAGAGTTGTAAAATCCAGTCTGTGATTATTACAAACTGCTGTGCTGTGTTTTTCTGATCAGCCTTTAAACGCAATTATCTCTTACTCCAACCAGACTTGCTGGATCGTATTTCGCTGTCTCACTGCCACTTTAAAAACAGCACGATCACACCAACACAGCCCCCTGTATTGTTTTACACAGGCCTGTTTTTAGTCTGAATGCAGCTGAGTAGCTCCTGTATGTTGCTTAACAACGAGATAAAGTCGAAAAAGGAAAAGCGACGGCTTAATGACAACAAGAATACTTACATGCACATATGGTGTGTTGCAGCTAGGTGTCCCTGGCTCTACTGACTGCTCGGAGACCACAAGACATCAAACACTGTACAGTCTTTCAGATCTACGCTGTGCTGCCTTTATGTTAAATGCTAGCTCGTATCTAAACAAATCAACATACTGTTTCATTGATGCGTGACATAGACAGGTCCTTGCAGATATGTAGCCTTTGTTTAAAATAATAAAAGGTTATATCGCATTTAGGGACCGATAAGTAGAATTGAATTTATAATTTCTTAATGATTCCTTTGGAATCAGAATTATGGAACCGGTTCTACTTCGTAACCACCACTGCACCCTCACCACCACCACCACCACCACCACCACCACCCTGACAACAATATCATCGCCCTTCGCTATGTTTCATTGTGGACGTTGTCATCTGCCAGTTCGGTAGACATCACTCAACCCTAGTGCAGTCCTACTTGTAAAGGGGGTTTTAGTTGATACAGAAATAGAGGGAGAAACGTACGGAGCTTGCTGGTATACCGCTATCACCTCTGTCCCCCTCAGGCCTCTGTGACAGGTGCTGTGCTTTTTTTCCAATGCTATGCAGGACCTCATTTCTCTGCAGCTCAGCCCAGTTGGCTACGTGAGGCACAGCACTGGAAAGTTGGAGACTATAGTGCCAACTGGGGCAAAGGTGAACTAAGCATTAGGTCACCACCATTTCTGCAGGAAAAAAAAAAAAAAAAGCACAGCTCAATGATGAAACTGGAGCTTAACTGGTCTGAAAGAAAAACAATGAGTTGGTGTAACTGTCTGATACCAACACCTTGGCTGAACTCAACGACCTGTTTGTGTGGGAGGAAATACATAAACAAACGCTTGCAGGACTGATGAAGAAACTGTCTAGCAGCTTCGCTTTGAATTCATGATGGTGCAGTGGTAGTCATGTCGGTGATGCCAAAATTTAATATTCAACTCTGCTATGGGCTAAACACAGGGCTATGAAAATCAGGGAGGTGGGAAGGTGGAGGGGAGACAGAAGAGATTAGATTTCCTATTGTTCATTTCATCTTATTCAGGGTCAAGTGCTCAACATCACAGCAATACTAGCGGCAAAGCTGAAATGGGCTCATGAACTACACATCAGCAAAGCCAAAAAAAAAAAAACAAAACAAAAAAAACATAGGCAGGACCCAGTATTAGACAATATGCCATTATCAGAGCAAAGCCCAAATGTAACGCTTTAAAAAATAAATTCTGCCTTTATCGTATCTTGTAAATGAAGCATAGATCAATCCATTTCCATGTTTGTCACATCACTTGTTTATTTATGTGAGAGCATAAATTCCTTCCCCTGCTTTTTACTGTGTGTGACAGGCATAAGCGGGATAATTTAACGTTCCAATTCTGGCATTCAACCACATCAGAGTGACAGTTTTAGCAGCATCCACAGTAACATCTACTGGATTCTGTCTTCATGGAATCATGGTTGATTTCATGCAGACCATACTTCAAAATAATATTTCCATATCAAAGAGGATAAGCGTGGCGTTGTAAGTTGGAATTGTGTGTCACATTGAAATAAAATATGAAAAACGGGAAAATCTGAAATGGAATTTTTCATGATAAACTGCCAACATTCCTGCTGTGATGATTTGACTGAATATAAACTGAGAAAACTCCCTTTGACTGTTTCTTCTCCTTTCATAAATCACCAAATATTTAAAAAAATAAAGCATTTCACAACACAGAAAAATTACACATTCTCATGTGCTGGACTGCCTTCTGGATTCGGGGAGATCTGAATTTACAGCTATTGGACTGAAATGAACCACAATGTGGGAAAAAATGCAGAGCATGTAATAATGTGTGCTAGCTGAGTAAACATTTGCAATCATCATCCTCTAATCAGGCTGCTCTTGTTCATTCCAATGTGAATTTTTAAAATAATTGATTATTGATTATATACTTACGATAAATAGAATATTTAGAAAATAGTGAAAAATAGAGATGTTCCAATCAGTTTTTGTTTTTTTTTTTCAGCCCTGATCTTGATACGCAACTGGTATTTACAAGGCAGCAGAAGGCGTTTGGTACATCTTATTTACCCCAAACTATTTAATCCAAATACTAAAGGTCCTGGTTGTAAACTCTTAAAATGACCTGCTTAAAATATTGATGTAAGAATGAAAATGCAATTGGGAGAATGCAACTCCTGAAATTGATGTGACGTGATTAGCTTGATTGTTTTACTAGAACAAAAAGTCCACTTGCAATTGTATGGTCGAATTACAGAGTGGAGTTTCGTTCCCTCACAAATAATCTTTGGTTGAATACAGATGCCGCTCAGAGAGCTCATAAACCCAACAACAACAGCCAAGAGTCAGTTAGAGTCTGAGCTTAGCAAATATGGATCTAAGAATTCTGAAGCACTCTTATCAGTGAGCCCAAATGATTTTTCCACATCACACACACCGATTTTCACTTTGTCATAAGGACAGCAGTGCGGCAACACTAGCGAGCACAGGTGAAAAAACACATTTGAGTACAATAAATAAAGGGTCTGGATTTTTCCATCCAAATTTTGAAGAGCTCAAGGCAACGTTTTCAATGTCTTGTTTCATCAGAGGAACAGCCAGAAAACTTAAAATATTCAATGATATAAAAAAGAAACGCAGACAATTATGACATTATATGGGATGGAACCAGTGAATTTTGCTTAATGAAGTTGAACAATTAATTCATTACCGAGTAGTCGATACATCAATTAATTATTTCAGCACTACAGGGATAAATGAACACAGTTAAATGAATCACCGACATTCTTTAAGTTTGTGCAAATTTCTGCAAATATAAAATAGTTACTTAAAATACTTTTTTCAAACAACACCGATGAAGAAACAGTCTACAATGGGATGGTCACATCTGGCTGAATCACAATGGATTTAGTAAGTTCAGTATGGATGCCGACAGTTATTGACTGTATGGGATTGGTGCATCTGTAAATATTTCGTAAAATGAGGTCTCTGAAAACACACTGGCTTGTGTGGCTATCATATTGTTTGTATCGGTGTTATATTCCACACAGTTTAAGAATTGAACTGTACCTCAATAACAGGTGAAAGGTTATGTTGTAATTAAAACAGTCACCTCTGACTTTACAACATGATTCTATGACATTTTCTGAATACCATGACTGAGTCTTGGGTAGGCGGTAGCTCTAGCAAGCACAGGGTGTTCATCTCATTGAAGCATATGGCAGATGCTCAGGACAGTCAGGTGAAATGTTACAGGCTTCGTCTAGACATCCAAACAACCACAAACAGCTTAGTCAGCACTTGTAACCTGCAAACTACAGCGATAGAAACGATTATGGCACTGTAAGGCTGGATAAGCCCTGCTACCTGGCAAATGATATATTAGTCAAATTAACTGGATTATTAAAAAGACTTGCCAAAGTGTACGAAGAACCTCGCATATCAAAAATAGGAAAAGTTTTCAAGACGATTTAAAGAGATAGGAGTGAAGAGATGGATTCAGTTGAAGAAACTGACAGCTGCCATATCAGTTTTGCTTGCCAGAAAATGAGGCCTTACAATGAGCTCTTAATGGTGTTTTAACAACAATTCAGAGAGATGAAAATCAGTAGTTCAACACCACAGAGAAAAGCTTCAAATTCACCATAGATCTGAATCAACACCTCTGAGATACAGTCTAAACAAAAGCTGTACGTCATGGGCTTTGCCATGCTGGCACTTCAGGCAAACTGCCATTTTTACTTGTTTGCAACGCCAACACGCAGACCAAAATCTGGACCTTGAAGATTATGTTCACATACTTGAAGACACACACAAGCACACATAAATAACTTTGAGGATTTCAAGACTGGATTCACAAACACAGCCGATCAGATGGTAAACTGCTATTTACAGAAACTCAAGCTTAAGCAACTGAAAATCCATATTATAACATCATGTTCACTAAAATGCACTGCAACCATCTTCAGGCCTAATACAGAGTAAACATCAGCTTTACCTTTCAGGAATAAAGACATTCAAAGATGAAGTATTGCAATGAACATCAGTGTTTCCCCTAGGTTGACTGCCTTGGAGGGGGTGGGTGGGGGGGTGGGGGGTTTTGTCATATGTGGGGGCATGAAAAACTCAAGACAGAGACTCAAGACAGAGCAGCTGACATTGACACTAAAATGAGAATTGCTGGTCCACCTTAAAAGCCAGTCCACCTTAAGTGAGCCTGATCAAGTTAAGCTAATGCATTGTTGCTAACTTCGGGGCTAACCCCCTTTGATAGATGAGTATTTTCTTTGTCTTAAGGAGCTGCAGCATTTATTAACTGACAAACAGCCTGTACTGTACATTTACTGCCAGATTGACAACTTACTGCTAAACTTTTCCTCTGCTCTGCTCGCGTTTACGTCATGTTTCTGCCGCTCCCCCTTTGCACTCACGCAACTACACGTGCACATTTACACACACATACACACACGCACTGCCTTACTCCTTAACGGAGTTATGCTACTCTTGTACCTTTCACATAGATGTCCTTTGAAGAATGAAGAGAGGGAGGATGACAAAAAAAAAATCCACTATAACGCAGGGTTTTTGTGCTCACACAGTGTGCAAGTGAAAATCATTACTAGCCTGTTGATATTAATGATTGTCTGAAATTTTAGCAGCGGCGCTCATAATTTTGCAGCGGCGGTGTGCTGCTGCTGAATGAATATAGGGGAAACACTGAACATACAGCTCTTCCTTTTCTTTATTATGATGTGTGCTTTTTTGGTTTGAGGGTATTCCAGGTGTTTTCAGTAAGACAGTTCAATACAGTAAAGACCACTTGGTACCAAAGATGATGACAAAAAAATCTCACAGCTCAAATTCAACTGTTTATTCCAGTGTTTCCCCTATAATTGTACAAGAACCTGTGTCAGGCCAAAAAAAAAAAAAAGTTTTTTAATGCCACAAATAACAACAAATATCCATTCATTCTGAAATCAATAGCTTTTGGGAGCCTCTGTGCAGTGCTGTTGTGAAACGTGAGTCAACCTCTGTGTCGTTGCCTTGGAAACTCCTGGTAGCGTAGCTCTGATAACGAATAGGGCAGTGTGTAGCGAGTGTGTGGTTGAGCAAGAGAGCGAGCGGCAGAAAAGTGACGTGAATGCAAGCAGTAACACAACACTAACACAACTGTCTAGTTTTGTTTTCCTCACGTTACAACCATTGTTCAGAGAAAAATAACATACCATAATGTCTCTTTTTTGAGAGTGAGAGCAGAAACACTAGGTGTAGCTGAGCCTGGTTACAAAACTGTGACATTTTAAAGCATAGTTAATTGTGCAATCGGTTAATCGCTGCATCATTTGTGAAGGAATGAATATTCCTAATATAAGTGTGAGTGGATAATGTACCAAAATGTGAGAAAAAAAAAATCTATTACAGAAGAAAATTGAGAGATTGAATGCTAATTCAATCTGCGTCCAGTTGGCTCATTTAATTCAAATAACATTGGTGTTTTCCAGGAGTGTCTGCAGGTTACTGCTGACAGACAAATGGAGACAGTACAACCTAACATGTTCAGTGCGAGAGTTTCGAGCTTTGTGATGTGGACAGGAGCAGCAGATAAAGATGCAGGACAGAAAATAGACAGTCACCACACCTCTGATGTCTTATCTAAACACATCGCTGTCACACAAACAAGCCGCTCGCTCCTCACAAGCGCACACACATACACACACACACACACACACACACACACACTCTCTCAATGTGAGGGCGGATGAGAGTGAGTCACTCTCCCTTCTGGCCATGGAAAATAAATAAATAAATAAATAAATAAATTGTAGCAATCTGTGGCAGTGAGACTAGGACTTAGCAAATGTGCTTGAAATATATAGCACGTGCATTTTTTTTCAACTGTATGTGCACTCATTAATTGATTGATCAGCTCTAATTTCGTACCAGAATTGTTTGGTTGCAAAGCAAAGCAGTTTAACCACAAACATGTTCTAAGCTTACTGTATAGTCAATAGTTGCCATGACAGCTGTCCAGATGAGTACTGCTTTCAATGAAAAATCGGGCTGTACTGCTGGACATGAAACCAACGCTTCCATTCTAGTTTAAACCCAAACCCTCCATTTCACCAACAAGCAAGGGCAGAGGGAAGGAAAAACAGATGTAGAGAGAGAGAAAGACAGAGAGACCAGCTCTGAATCTGATTGATGCAATCTACTGGAACATCGCACTATGAAAGGTTGATGATCAGGACTGCCAGCTAAGACCATGTCCACACCAAGCGGGCTAAATTTGGAAAGACATCTTTTTCTCCAGGTTGCAGTTTTGAAAAAAAAAAAAAAAAAGGCTACACTTGCCTGGAACAGACCTGGGATGTCATCCTGCATCCATGTGGTAATGGCAACAGGTCACATCATCCCACAGAGGCAAAGATAGGGACACAATAATACACTGGAGTTGGATAATGAGGACTGGAGTTGTTGTTTTAATGAACACTGAATGTGTAAGTATAATTGCATGTCATAAATACTTAAGAGTGAAAGAGCGGGGGACAGGAAGAGTGAGAAAACAAGGGAAAACGGACATTAACAGTGGGACATTAACAGTGGCAGGACAGGAGTGATGAAGACCAAAGCATAATTTTTGAGATGCCCTGAGCTGTGGTGGTTCAAATGGGAGCATTTAGCTACTGACTACTTTTGGTACACATCGTATGTTGGTTTCCCCAACAACACTTCTAAATATAACCCTCCACAATTGGAGCAAATGTTGAATAATGAAGCGCGGGAGGCTCTGGAAAAGGAAGACATCGCAAGGAAAATTTAGCCAGCAAATGTACAAAAAATAAAACACTTTTTTTTTTTCTACAAGGCTCACTGCCAAGCAAATGGGAACATTAAATATGCCATGATACACCCTCAAAATTTTTGTGTATTCCTTGTTTATCCAGCTTTATATTTCTTCAGTCTTCTGATGAACACTGGTCAGTAAAGCCCAGAACTCATTAAAACAGGGAATGATGTCAAATTACTGACCTATTAATCACATCTACCACATATCAGAGAAAAAAGGTTTGAAGACTATGAATCATATGAATATAGAACTACTGGTAAATCAACATACACCACTTGAAAAACCCCCCAAAAATTTTTCTATTTCTGCCTATTGCGGGGCCAAGTCAAACAGGAGAAGTGGTGACAGAGCTGGCAAATGCTGTTTAATGCAGAGTCCACGGAAGCCTGGCAGGCATCAGTACAGTGGAAACAACATCTCAAAATCCTGCAACATTACACCCTCACACACCCCTGATTCTTCAATCTAGGCTACTGAAAGGTCATCTACCAGCCTCTGGTGAGACATGTGGGAAGGCTGTGTTTTCTCAGCCACCAAGAAGAATAGCCAAGCTGCCAAATGATGTAACTGTGCCATATCATCTGTTACTGTTAGAGACAATACTTCAAAATCACAGCTCTACATGATATAGGGGTATAGGGGCTTAGATATTTTGAGAGAAACGTAAATGAACAGCAAGCAATAAATTCTTTTCCAATGCCTGTTGAAATTCTGGCGTACACTGTAATTCAACTCCAGATGACACTAAAGCATCTATGCAAAAAATTTGATTCCTCTAAAGTATTAACATAGTTGAAACTGTATAGGGTTTTTTTTTCCCATCTCCCCACTGCAGAGCGTCTAATTTTTCTACAGCACAACTTTGCGGCATAAGTCATCACATCCATAGCTGTAGTGGTCTTGAAGTGACCTTTTCACTTCAAAACAAAAAGTCCAGAGGTGCACATCATTTAGCAAAGTGCTGTGTCATTGATTCATTTTTGCCCCGCCAACTAGTGAGAAGGAGTTCTGGGTTATCATTTGAAATTTTTGATACCACTGCCAGTGCAAGAACAAAGATTGAAAATAAATATACATTTAACTAGAAGGCTCCTTTCCCCACTAAAAAGTCAGATACTGTAATACTTAAAATTCAGCAAAAAGTATAGAAAAGGCAACAATTGATAAAGAAAAAAAATGCACTAAAAAACCGGCCAAATAGTGAGCATCAGCTTTCCATACTTAACAGTTTCTGATATCTGGTACAACATGCACAGTTCGATCAGTACTTTAACAGTATTGGAGTTTGACACCCAACTGTAGTGAGAAGGCGGCAGGCGGCGAGGCTTGTGAGACTGTGAATGCAGAGCCATTAAGTTTTGGCCAAAGGTCACAGAAGAGGCCAGCTGTGGCCTGAAAGCAAAAAGGGCCAAAATAAGAAGTGTGAGCAGAACACCATGCTGATGATGACTATGTGAGGAAAGCAGAATACCGTCCATCCTGCAGTGTCGACTGATGCACGTATGAGAAGATGAGAGATGGAAACGAGGGGAGTGTGAACTTAACTAACTGACTTACAAAAATCCTGAATACTTCTTTCAGATCAAGGGTCATCGCCACACAAACCCCATCTTCCCATCCTCCACCCACCACCCCATAAAACACCCACACTACAGACTTGACACTTTTTTTTTTTTTTTTTAAACAAAAGCTGCCTCTCAGTTCTCCTCCCCTTCGCCCCTTTTTCTACATGACTGTGGCTCTCCTGCCCTCCTTCTGTTATGGTTATCTACATCTCTCAGAACAATAAGGCTGAGGCAGTGGAGCCCACAGAGGGACACAGATGTCTGTCCCGCCACCCACCCCCAATGACACATTCAGCTCTCACTTCTGTTGGTGGAAAATAAGGGAGGGGGAGGGGGGAGGTGATGGTTGTGGTGGTAGGAAGGAGTGGACAGGGGAACTAAAGCTATTGTTACCATATAGCTATAGATGACATCATTCCACTGGCCCACAGCTGCTCAAAACAGAGGTGGAGGAGAGCAGCCAGTATGCTATGGAGAATAGCAGTACAAGTAAGTATATTTCTTTTATCTTCAAAAGCCGGAAGCATAGCCTTGTAGACAAAAAGAAGAACAACAACCTGTCCAGCCACTCTAACATGAAAGAAAAAGATGGTGGCAAGTTTTTGAGTACCACATGAGCACTTCTACTCAACAAAACAAGCTGTGCATCTCCTATACTCGTTCACATAGTGAGCTTCCCTTCCCATCAACAGGCAGAGTTGGTATTGATCTTCCCTCTGGGTTTTCTATTTACAATCTGCTGGTTAGAAGGGAGAGCAGAGAGAGCAGGGAGGGTGTCTTCTAGAAACTTTACTCAGCAATCATCGATTTGCAATTAAACCCTGCTTTCCTCCACCAAATCTGTGACTCTCAAATGGCTCAAACAGAGGGCATGCATGCGCATCACATTTTCACGTGATCCCACCATCCTCATCACCACTGAGTGGCAAACCAAACAAAAAGGGGTACTGCTATAATGAGAGAAAGCTGCGATACTTAAAGGAAGACATGCAAATATCTTCAAAAAGCAAGTATGGACAATAACTAGCTAGACAACCAGTGGTCTGGACACCAAATGTTGCCACAAATGGAGTTTCCTGACACATTACCCAACACCAGGAAGTCAAGTGCCACTACGGAGTGTATGGATGCTGCTTCTATTTTCAAGAAATGTTGTTAATCTAACCAGAATTATGAGGACTTTAAATTATATTTATACAAAATCCTTTTAATTTGATTGTAAGTTTCCTTTAGAAAACCATGTGCTTGGTTGGTTATGATTGCACAGCCCCTTAGAAAATATTCATTTTTGCAGTTCAATGGACAACAGCTTTTTAACATTCTAGCAGTGCCGGTGTATACATGTTGTATGTTTGCCACTCAGAGGAATGTCCACATCTGGTGACATCAGGTACAAACCCTCTATTGAGCATGCTTAGTAGAAAGACAGTAGCAAGGCTCTGCGATTACCTATGCAGCATGGTCACAAACAAACCACCTCTGAGCACATGAGCACTACATGTACAATGATGTTCAAAAAGTTCACGGTTAAAGTTCAAACATTTAAGGCACATAGTGATGTGAGTTTGTCTGTGGCTCAAGGATTTTACCATGGATACCAAAGCAATTATATGTTTGCAGGTGAACCAAAACTGAGAGACAGCCAAACAAAGAAAGTGGGAGGTTGAGTAGCTAAAAAAGTCAGCAGACGGCCAGTGGATCTCACAGGGTGTGGTGGCTCTGTCTCCCAGTAGAAGCAAAACGTTACTGGGACAAACAAGGAAAGTGCTGGTTTGGCTGGGGCAGCGGAGTGTTGCTAAGGGGCAGGAGAGTTAGAAAACGACAAAGAGGAACAAAGCAGACCAGGAGTCCTAGCATGAACGCAGTATCCGTAAGTTCAGCACACAAAAGGTTTGTGGTTTAGTGAGAGACTGAATGCAAAGATCCACATCATTCACTTGCTCTCTGTTGTCTGTAATCCTGCTTTCTCTGCTTGGTACTGTACCCCAATCCCCCAAACCCCCCCCACACACACACATGTACACACAATCCCATTCTGCCTTCCTTCCACTCCGCAAAGAGAGGCCTGCAGGTTGAAGGAGGAGGGCCAGTAGGATGAAGTGGCGTGGGAAGGGTTAAGTCCAAACATACCCATCTGGTTCCTCGTCTGTCCTCCGGACTGGCTGCTGGCCCCCGCCCAGCTCTTACACAGGCTGCAGCAAGGCATACACACATACACACAACTGCACTGTACACATCAAAATCACAATGAGTACTTTTGTTTTCTATGTTTCTTTGTTTTTTGTTTCCTATAAAGAGGGAAAGTTTTTTCAGATGGTTTTTCAGATACTCGTGTCCTGGGCTACAGACCTGGGCTATAAATTAAAATAAACATCTGAGAATGTCTTCAGCATTTCATTACATTCATACTGAAGACAGCATTAGCACTAGCATCTATTTCCCTTCTTAGACAATTTTAACATAAGAACTAGAGCTGAACAATGAGTTGAAATTTTATTGAAATCGCAATATGGTCTACTGCAAATAATTCTGTGCATGTATCTGCGCAAAAAGCAACATAAAAATTTAAACAACATTAGAATTGAATAGTAACCAGAGGGTGACACTGACTGACAGCCAGACAAAATCAGACCAAAAAAAAAAAAAAAAGAAAAAACAGCCACAGACCACAAACTGCAGCACACATTTTCTTTCTAGCTAATATCTCCTTATCTACAAGCATGGACGCACATCTTGTGCTTCCTCTTGGCTCACTGAACGAGCTAGCAAACAAACATCCTCCAGGGAAATGACATCCGTTATCAGAGTTAGTTGACTAGTCAGCTGTAGTATTTTGAACAGCTTAAAAAACTTACCTACAAAGCTCAAATGTTCATCTAAGATGTGAAATTGTGTGGGTCATTTTTCAATGCCTGTCCTTTGCTGGTAAGCTACATTTACCAGGGCCAGTTTGTTTACATTGTGTCTGTGTGCCTGCCAGCTCAGCTGTCAGTCAAACATGTACATTGGCCTGCCCACTCAGAAGCCAGGATACAAGGAGCATTTCTGATATATCTCCAAAGACATCTTCCTCCTTTCTTTTGGATTCGAGAGTTCAATAAAGGCTTATATGGAGGTTGATGTGGATGATTTCCAACCATTTTTGGGCCACAGAAGTATATAGAAAGTATGTAATATAGCATAGGTAAAGTAAAAGATTATCCCAGCTCCTTTAAGTCAGATGTGCATACTCTGATAATGAGCTTACATAATATACAATAACCTGTTTGCAGTGTTTACATAACAGTTAGAATAATTGGAGGATTCTTTGGTTTCTCTGATTACAAACACAGTGAAAATGCATGTAAAAATATAACGTCATTCACTTCTAATGCTCCTTCCCAACTACCTTCTTGACACTAGACTGTAGTGAAAGCAAAAATGGCCCAGAAGCATCTTCTGTAATGCTGTGTCAATACTGTTGTATATTTGGCATATACATGTGACACTAAAGCATTCAAAAAAGTAAGTGCAAAATGCGTATGAAAACTAGTTCTGAGCCTTAAATGGAATTGCGGATCCAACCGTACACAGCCGGACAGCTGCAAGGAATCAAAGGCTAGAGCATAAAGGGAGGGGACAACAGTTTGCAGCGTAGCACACACCCCCATAAAAGAGAATGTTGTCACTGAGAGGAGAGGTTGTCTGATGAAGGAACACCTGGTTAGGGAGAGGCCCAAACCTGCACAACCCTCAAAAGTTATTTCGCCTTTGTATTGAAACAACACGGCCTAACAAAGAGACCTACTCTTATACACTATACTGCGCAGGATTTGGGATGGCAAAGCAAACATAGGAAGACTTGTTAAGGCTGCTGATGTTTAGGTGTGTGTGAGAGAAGATAGAGACAGAGAGAGAGACAGAGAGAGAGAGAGAGAGAGAGAGAGACGGGTGTGCAGACTTACAGTGTGTCAGACAACAAGGTCAGCCCATCCCGGGAGAGGTGTTGGCTTTCTAACAGAGTACAGCTACTTGAAACCAAGGTCACTGCTCTGTGGCTGTGAGAGGGACAGGAGAGTGGGGCCAGACAGGGACAGGTTTGCCACATGGCTCCGTGTAAAGGTTTGATGTGTCGCGCGGGCCGAATGAGTGTGTAACCGTGTGTTTCGTAGGTGCGTTTGTGTGTGTGCGCGTGCCTTTAAATTGATGGAATTCAGATTACTGTCAGAAAATAAATAAATAAATGACCGAATAACATATCCACACCCATTCAAGGCAGAATTTCCTGAAACCAGATGCCTTTCTGACATAAACAAATCAGAACAGAGTCCATTATCGCTGCCATTATGGCTAGAAACTGTAGAACATGGATGGTAACTGCTCTCTGCACTCATTCAACCATTAATAGCCCTTTGCATGGTTTTGACTTGCCTTTCTAGAAAACAAGCCTACTGAGCAAAAGATTAGAGCAAAGTTTCCCGTAGAAACCTGACACTGTCAAACGTACGGTTAAGTATAGCAGTTCAAACTAGCTGCTAATCCAGATTGAGCACTTACTCTTATTGATGTGGTGACATAAAACTATATACGACAATGTGAATCCCTTTTTTTATATCTGTCAACTGTCTAGAGTTTCAGTCACGGGTTGATGGGGGCATTAGCAAGGCAAAGAAAGAATAATGAGACGCTTAGTTGTTAAATCCATATAACCTCAACTAAACATTGCGACATACTTCTGCACAGTCACTTTTTTTTAGTTATATACTTATGATATTACGAATACCATTGGTACAAATACCAAACAATTCAAGTAAACTATGTTGACAAATCTAGGAAAGAATGAGTCCTTGCTGGTTTGATTCCCAGTGACCCACTGAAGCCTGGAAAACATATATAAGATTTATATCTGTACACACCATCGACAACGTCCAACATTTTTATTTGTACACATCATCCACAGTGGCTGAATGACGGCTGTTGGATGCGGTTGGATGAGTGTTATTGGATGGACAAACAAAACCAAACTGTGTAAGGAGGGAGGGCTACTTCAATGTTATCTTATCCTCCCCCACCTTGGACAAGGGCCTAGCAGCTCTAAAATTAGCCGTCACATCTAAACACAGTCTTTGGTGTAGAAGCTACTCTTTGATGGGAACTTGGCTCCTGGCTGACGCACTGAAAGCACACTTTAGCCCCTCTCCAAATGCAGAGATGAAGCCAGGATAGTATACAAATGCAAAGTAGAGAGTTAGTCCTTGACTGTCCCCACTTTTACATTTACACTGGAAGCTTTTGGATGCAGCTCTTATCCAAAAAGACCTTGATGAAGCCCAAAACAACAGTATAATACATTTTAAATTACAGATCATCGATATTATGAGTAGGGTGTGGAATTACATTTTTTCATTTCACTGTGATGGTGTCATAACAATATTATTGTATTGTGTTCTTGTTTATCATTATGAAATGAGTGATTCAAGAAAACTGTACTTAAAAATTTACAATATGGGACGTACTGGTGGTCCACCACAGTACCTTTGTTGCATGTCACACCCCTCTGTCTCTTCCCATGTTTCCTGTCTGCATGTCTACTGCAAACTATCTAGACATTAAAAGTTTAGCTGATCAATTGGTTAGTTGTTAAAGTCTTATTATCCATTCTATTTATTCCATAGTCTAATGTACTGTAAATTGATTGAATATGGAAAAATATTCAACTGAATCTGTATTTTAATCTGTTTAAAAACAAACAAACTGAGTGCTCTAATAAGATTCTTATGTGGATAAATTATACACGTGTGACAAGCCACAACAAGAAATAAAGCAAGTAAAAAAGAGCCACTGTACATATATAGATTCAAAGTTTAAGATGAATTAGAAATCCAGGAAGAGAAGGAAGCCGGTATAATTCAACAAGGAGACTGTGATTTGAAACTGGCTACTTTTTTTTTTTTTTTTTTTTAAATACAGGGTTTCAGGCGATGATGGAATAAGTAGATAGTAGAATACATGGCGACTCATAGACCACCAACATCATAAAGCAGCGGTGAGTCTAAATAAGTCTAACCACCAGGTACAGATCCTGTTTGTGTGTGCGTGTATTAACATGTACTTAAGCTTGTGGAAAACAGTGCCTGGGAAGCAACTATGACCTCCCAGTGAGAGCAGAAAAAAAATATATCTTGATGAAAGGAAACCAACATCCTGTGCTCGTGGCTGTGCAGAGATAATATTTTTATCTATATTTGTTTAACCACATTATTTGTATTTAGATGTAGACAACAGGAGGAATCTGAAAATGTTATTTACTGTATAAAAAAATCTTTTTTTTTTCTTTTTTAAAATCATTGCCAATAAGTTTTGCGATGGCAAATCAGTTTTTGGGATCTAAAACTATTTGGTATGAAATAGTTAACTGCATGATAAATATTAGAAAATCATACATATCCGCTTTCATCAACAAAGATATAAATAACCAAAGGCATGAGAATTTATAAGCAATACAAGATGTCCAACCTAAACTTTTGTACTGTTGCAGTACTGCGTCTGTGTATGTGACATGCAATCAGCATTAAGCTAACTTGTTGCATGATTCCACTATGATTACAGGCGTACTATTAAAATAAAATATCTTACAAACTAAATTAAAATCAGAAGAAATAAACACTTCTATTACACACATTATTTGAACTTTGATATAGAACTTGGGAACATTACAACTGCTTATACTCCTAATGACATGCATGCGTCTACTGGTGTTGAGTCCTTCACTGTCCCTAACGAGTGAATTTCCATCTGTGGGGAAAAAATCCAAAAAGAGAGCAAACCTATGTTGCAAGATGATGTACACAGAACAGCCGCCATGCACTGCTATTTATCCTTTTCACTCACGCCTACGAGTTACCTCTGCTCGCTCAGAGTGCTAACTGGTCTGAACCTCCATTACACAGAGCACACTGGCCTCCCACTCCCACCCTACTAACAGTGGCAGACTGCCAGGTGGGGAAGAGTGTGTATGTGTGTGTGGTCGAGCTGCACAGAACAGTGGCACAAAAACACAGAATTAGGGAATACTTACAAACCATTACACAACCTAACGGACCTGAGAAATTCAACAGTTCTATCACTCTTCAAATGAACTCTACCCTTCTGTGTCACCGCTGTGCATGCTGATGTGGAACCCCTGGGCGGGCAGAAAAGCATAGTGCTGCATTCCCTCACTTCCCATCTCCCTGAAAATGTACGACCTATGGCAGACCTTGAATTCCTCTGCCTAAGATGTAAGCTCCCTGCCATTCAGCTTGCTATTAGCGTATTTCTCTGCACTCCATGCCACAGTGCCTCGCCTGTTCCCTGCAAACAGACTCCTTCTATACGGCATCAGTATGCAGCCTGCCTGAGGGGGAGGAGGAGAAGCAGCAGAGGGGAGGAAAAAGGGAAGGTTGGGAAAACAAAGCCTCTATAGTCGTCTCTCCAGCCGGGCCAGGCCGAGCCGCACTACTGGGGGCGAGTTATGTAATGTGACTGGCAGGGCCCACTTCCCTGTTCATAGCTACCGCGCACACTAATCCAAACTAAGGAACAAGCCTTGCTTTGGAGGAAGAGGAGGAGATAGAGGGGGAGCAGAGAGAGGAAACCAGTGGAGAAGGTGTGATTACAAGAATTTTAGCCTTTCATCTGCACCAGATCAAACACATAGACACCTCCCCTCTGAGCTCCTCTGCTGAAAGATAACAGTCAGAATTATATCGGCATCGCTGATGGATGGCTACAGCATAGAGGAGACACCACTTTCACACAAAAAGTTGTGTATGACATGCGATAATGAAACATTCAACACTATTTGGCTACTCATACAAGACCATTTACGTGTCTACCTTTTATGGTAAATAAAACGTAGTTATAATTCACACAACCCATAGATCCATAACTGTAGTTTCACACACACCACTGCTAAACTATAAATTTATACCAGGTATTTATATATATTTAAAGCAGCTGCTGCAGACGCTCTGGTCTAGTGCTGGGCCTCTTTCTTCAGTCATGTTATGAAAACTTAATGCTTATTATGCAATAGCTTTTTCTACAAATCTTTTTCAAGCCTCTCTGCAATAGAGCATAGAGGAAAATATCAGTGAGAAGGCTACTAGTCACCACTAATGTCTCCTACAGTAGTACATTATAGTCAGTGGAATTCACCCTGTCATACCAAAGCAGAGCATTGTCTAACCCACATAAAACTCACGGAGGGAGCAGATACAAACATAGATATGGCATGAGCTTCATGCAGCTGAGAGGAAGTGGCAACAAGACAGTCTAAGAGTGAAAGAGAAACACAGAGAGAGAAGAAAAGGACAGTGATCACCAGGCACCTCAGTCAGTTCTGCTAACCAGGAAGGCCAGGTGGAGGATTTAAAGCAGTTAAAAATAAAAGTCTGATTCTGATTTACTGAGCTGCTTGCCTGGAAACCATGTGACTGGCATCACATGAGGGGAGGGAGGAGGAGAATGGTAGAGAGTATGTCCGTGTGTGTGTCTGTGTGTGTGTGTGTGTGTGTGTGTGTGTGTGTGTGTGTGTGTGTGTGTGTGTGTGTGTGTGTGTGTGTGTGTGTGTGTGTGTGTCCAGCTCCCGGCGCCCATAGGCACAGCGTGTATTACACTCCTGGCACCATAATAAGCTTTGTGATCAGTTTCCTTGGTTTCCACTGACAGTAAGCAGATATAGGCAGCTCGGGGAGGTAAACAGTAGCAGCTCTTGCTGGTGCACTGCCACAGGCACAGAGACACAAGAGAGGCTGGTGGGAGGAGTGTAAGAGAGTCAGAGACAGATGAATTTGTGCAGAGGAAGAGGGGGATGAGCCAGTGATGCAGCTGTTGGTGTCAGGGGCATAGGCAGTCCAGTCGCTGATCACTAGGCTGCTGATTTTTCTATTATTAACATATTCTGTGGTTTTGTGGTTCCCAAATGTAATACGGTACATCTCTCCTATGAAAATTTGTCTCTTGACATATTTTTAATAATATGCTACAGAAGCATCAAGGTTATTTTGCCTTTGTTTTTAAATGACACAATCAAGAGACACACCCCTACACAACCACCTATTCTCTCAGTGAAGTGGTTGTAATTTTGCAAAGTCCTTCCCTAAATTTCAAGTGTATGCTTTTTTTTTTTTTTTTTTTTATATACCCAACTAGGATTGAAATCTCTCTGCAGTGAATGAAATCCATGATTGCAACCTTGAAGCTTCATTTCTATCTTATCTATAAATCATGTTTCAACATTGGCAAGGCCGTTTTTTTCCCTGCTATAAAGGCAGCACGTCTGCTGACAGAAATTTGAACAGTTATGTCCTTCATAAAGCTGCGGCTTATATACAACGCCAATAGTTTGATCGGTGTGGAACTCTGCTTGTATGGTAGGTAAACACTGATTTTGTGACATTAAGATGTGCTATAAAAGTAGCCTTGTGCTCATAATCTAAAATTTCACATGATCAGGACTTTCAACTTCAGTCACGTTAACCGACAGGAAGGTGTATTTGTGTGTGTGCAGGGCATAGACAGATAGAGGTAACGGAGGGCTTTTGTTGGACACATGCTCGTTCTGCACTACAGAAGCTGTGACCTACTTTTCGGTCTCTACCACACATACACACACACACAGCCTCTGACAATGGGACAGGAAGGCAGAGGTTAGGCATGTACTAAGCTCCGTTCTTAATACATGCATTCCAGTGGATAGAGCTCAATGCTGATGTGCTTTCAGCCTGCCTGTTGGTACAAGCAACTCCTGCACACAGTCTCCTGCATGACTGACAGTACTACATACTGCATGACTAAGTGCCTGATGCTTGTAGTAAGTACACAAATATATATACAACAACACTCACGAACAGTCTTTCTCTACATTTTTTTTTTTTTTTTTTTTAAAGAAGGAAAAAAACAGTACACTCACTGGTGGTTACGTTTAACAAAAGGTACATAAGATGCCTGATGATGCCTGAATTTACTAAGCCCAAGAAATTACAAAAATTAATACTGTCAATACTCCTCATTAATATGGTAAAATTATGTAACAAGATGCTTGAGAGGGAACGAAGGTGCAAATGTGACTATCCTTGTTCTCAAGTTGTCATGTTCACAAGACTGCCCAAACATATACACACACCATAATGTATCACATACCATATGTTATGACGCCAGCACAAAAGGAAAATGAAAAGCTAGCAAAAAAAAAAAAGACTTTTTAAGAGTGTCTCAGTGTAAGTGGCCTTCAAACCGACCAAGTACCAGCTTGATAGTTATATGTTCAAGATGTTATTTGTCAACATACCGATTCCATGGCTGTGGGAGAATGTCAGTGGGCTAAAATCCAACTAGAAAAACAACCTGCTGCTCTGGAGTCCACAGAATCCTGAAAAACAAGATGAAAACAAAAACAAGTATTAATTACCAAGACAGCACAAGCAGTTTCACATTCCTTATGACATATAGGTATTGGAGTGGATGCAGAGGGTTGTGTTTCTCCTCCCAGGATCACTTCTACCACAGTTTGCTAGCGAGCTGAGAGGCCTGTGAAGGGTCAGGATACAGAGGCAATTGGCATTCACTAAGGTATTTTGTCCTCCTTTTGTTGCCTTGACCCAACATTTGGCACTCCAGACCTTGCCTTTATCCAAAACAACCCAACTCTGCACCCAGTCCCTGGGCTCGAATGTGGCCATATACCACAAACCTGTACTTTGCTTTGTCCTGACGCTTATGTCCCAAACCCATACCACCCCAACCAAACGGGATTATGCATCTAGATTAACTGATATTAAATCTTCTGTTATTTACCTATCGATTTACCTGCTGATAGTCCCCCAATATGCAAAATATGTGTGGTGATCTATTTGTGTGGGTAATTTAACTTAAAAAAGTATGCTTCACACCATTCGGAAAGCTTCCATAACTTCCATAAAATGTCAACAATGGACACTTTGGACAACTAGATGCTTATTCAATTGGTTTTGTATTGATTCTTGCACACACATATCTGATTTCACTGTCACTTGGAACAAGTGGCTTAGACTTTTATCGTAAAAAGTAGAGCTAAATCATCATGCTTCTCTTAATGTGTTCAATTGATCACTCAACACATTAGCCAGCAAGTCACCCAAAGTCTATTAAATTAAGGTAAAAGGGGGAGCATCAACCCATCCTTGGAAACGTTTGCCGTTTATAAAGCAACAATTAACACATTTTCACAACACAAATAAGATATTTACTAAGAGATTCCAGAGTTTTGAGCTTTAACACAAGAGTTCCTGCTCTGGAGTTCAAATCTAGGTATGCACCAACATTTTCTCAACCAGCACCAATTTTGACACCCAAACATAGGGAACCACAAAATACAAAGCACCAATTTGATACCGGTCTTCCTTTTATGCCCAAATTTACAATCTGTGAACCTCACTGTGTGGAACTGATTCTTCATTCTTCTATATGTAAGGTGGTAACACAAGTCTTAAACTTCTTAACCATAGGTGGAGAAATTCACACATCAACATCCGGTTTATAATTATATTGTCTAGAAGATTTATAAAAATATCATCAAAATGCATCTACCTCACTCACATCACTTCACATCACTCATAAAACCATTGAAATATTGATCTATGACATGAGAGAGAGGACTCCTGAAGTCAGTGACTCAGTAATGTCGGTTACGCAACAGTGTCTAACTAAGTTAGATGGCATTATGTAACATTTGCCACCAGTCGCACCCAAATAAGTAAGACTGCAGCGGAAAAACCGCTGAGTGTATTGAGCTTAGTTTCCATATCTGGCCCACCACAAGTAGCCAAAAGGAGCATAAGACAACCGAGCCCAACTAGCTCTAGCCCAGCACTCCAGCTCTGCTCATGTTCCAGACCTTCCTGGCTGGTCGCCCCTGTCCCCTCCCAACTATGAGGACAAGGGTTTATCAGGATTTAGGAGGCGGGACATGGGAGGATATTTAACAGAGGCCCAGTGTTGGGCTAAACTGGTAACATTCCAGTGATTGTGGGACTCCCTATCCATTTGAACCCACATTTGTTCCATCAATCTGGTTTTAAGGCATCACAAGAGGATTGAAGACCAGCAGTCAGTGGTAACTAGCTGACAGGTTTAACACCATTTGAAAAGACAGTATCTTAAAGTGCTTGGGAACTGCATTTTACCACACAATCTATATATACATAAATGTGTAAGTGGTTATTTAGTATTCATTTTAGTGCTCCACTACAGGATAACATAAAATAGGACCTGTGTTGAAGGCTTTACAGGATAGAAAACAAAGGCTAGTACAGGCAGAGTGGCAGGTGGGTGCGTGGGACAGGATTAAGGCCAGACCTCACTGGGATGGCCTAAGTGGTAAGGAGGATGATGGTTAGATGCGTATTTGTGTTTGTACTGTAGTGGAACCTGTGGGGCTTTCCCAGCGGGAAGCACAGGATTGAGGGATTGTAATAATCCACCCAGGAAGCAGAACACTACCCTCCCAACAGAGTTTTGGATAGAGCAATACAAGACAATCCTCCTTGATGATCACCTACAAAAACTGACAAGTGGCGCAGTTTTAACCAAGAAATGTGAATTGTGTTTGTGTATTTGCACTGAGAGCAAATACAGAAATGTTTGTTACATAACATAAAGAGACGCTAGCAAGCAAACCGTTGAGCTGAAAGAATAGAAACCTGGTACTACAGTACAGTGGAAAATTTCACACTGAGGACAACTGTCAGAAGTGGGGGGGGGGGGGGGGATTATTCTTAGATGCATCATGATGCAGATGCGATGTTAGTTAATGACGTGAGGTTGACAGAAAGAAAACGGCTGCAAGTGCAGTGCAGCACCCGGACAGTCCACAGTACACATACGCTAGAGTTATCTTGTAATTCATCTTCACAAAAGGCAGCGGTTGCAAGCAAGTTCTGATTTAATGTCTAAATAAATTACCTTTGCAAGGCGAATGTGAAGTATATTGTGAACTTTCTATGCCGTCACTCAGAGACTAGTAATATTAGCACAATGGTGCAACAAACTTCAGCAGTAACAAACAAGACAGGCTGAACAACACACAATGCAGCATTATACCAACTCTGAGGTGCAGAAAATACACCAACTCTGAGGTGAAGAAAAATAACTCTGTGCTCAGTCTGTTTCACCTCAAAAACCATGCGCCCGCTCAGCGTGTTGTACAACGATGGCTTTCCCCGGAGCTAAGGGTGCAGCAGAGAGGCTGCTCTCCACTGCTGGAGACATGACGTTAATAACAACACAGAGGAGCACTCTGCCTCCCCCTCATTTTGTTATTCTCATACAGGCAGGAGACTGTAAAATGCTTTCAAATTAATTAATTCACTATTTAACGCAGTTAATTTTTAAAAATAAAAAGGCTGCGGACCATTTATCTTAATTGCCAGTTTCATATTGTATTTCAGTGGAATAAGGACACCAGTGAATGGTTTGGTACACAGAATACTGGAGCAAGAGACTGACAATTGTGCCCCCTTTTCTATTCATTCAATCAAGAATCGATTCTGAATCGAACACCAAAGAATCAGAATCAAATTGAACTGTGAGATTCCCAAAGAGCCATACCCCTACTAAAATTTAAGAATAATCAACTAAGTCTCTTGTCTGCTCTTTAGAACACTTTTGGAAAAATAGTTTCCTGTGTGTGTTTAAAAATGATAATAAAAAAATTGTAACTAACACACTGAAACAACAACTAAAACACTGAGGCCTAGTCCAGTTATAAAGGGAGCCTGCTTCCACAAAGTCTGTTCCATTGTTATGCAAACTATTTTTCCACCTTCAATCTCTAGCCACTAAGAGCTTGCTTCAGTCCTGTGTGATCCTCAAGGAAAATCAGTAGTCCTGACTGTTCATGATTAAATAATTTATAATAATGAACTGTCTGGCTCGTGTTTGATTCCAAAGTTCAGCTTGACCATAAATCTACTGTGGTTTTCACATTTCGGTCTTGGCTTCTGCTTGACACTTAATGTTAGTAGCGCAACATAAAAGTTGTGGAAGGGCACTGAGCAGCATTTGTCCAACAAAGCATTAATCCGTTGTTAATCTGGAGTCAGATATAAATAATTTGCAAAATCAAAACAAATGGCAAAAGCAAGTTACCTTAGTGACCCATAACAAGTGCAAATGTATAGATAGCAGCTGTACAGTTGAAAGAACATTATTCAATACGTGAAACGTTTAAGTATAATAGAGTTTGAGATGAACACATTGAGGGTCTTTCGGTTATTTTTGATAAATTTCAATATTTGAGCAGAAATAGTTGACATAATGTAAGCAATTTACACATCAAGATATTTTTACTAGCCATGGGAATTACTACTCAGTCTGTGAAAATATTTGTACCATTAAAGGGGGCTTTGCCTAGACCTTGTGATAGCACCAGGGTTAACTGGTCTTGGACATGAAAACCATCATTTTTTTAATACAAAGCCTGCATTACAAACTGGGGTACATGGGGTATCAAAAATGTGGGCATTTAACAGGCAGGGGAGGTCTAATCTCTCTTGAGATTGGCTCATTCCAGGGTCTAAAAGTCTGTTTCTGCTGCTTGGATTTTGACCACTCTTTTTCAAAATCTGACTCTACTTAGTATCCAGACTTTATAAAGCACTAAAGTGCTGGCATATTCTTTTCACAGTTGCCAAAGCCAGTTACTAAACCGCATGTCTACAAAATGCTTTTACATGCATAACCATTAATTGAGAAATGTATATGCCATTGTATGCCTCTGGACATACATATTTCAGCTGCAAATGGTAGGACGTGTCAGAACAATGTTTAGGAAGTAATTTCCAACTAACTGACTATGTTTACAGGGCTGGAGTAGTAGCGCACTGGGTGGCATTGACAGCCTCCTTAGTAACGGTTGCTTCCTAGCTAATTAGCTTTGACTAAGCTACACCAGGAGAGAGGGTGACACATATGTGTCCACTGGCACATATACTTTCAAAATAATATATGTAATATTTTTGTACAAGGTCAATGCAGTGGACCTGATGAAAAGTTCAAAAGGTCAAACAACTTCCTTAAGTTCAGCTCCAAAAAAAAAAAAAGCCTTATGTCAAAATGCCTAAATACGGAACTGAGGCCAAACATACAGCATTACCATGCTAAATCACAGCAAACGCCTAGTTCTGCATCACCATGACAACGTGTCTGCATATTTAATTCTTTATCTGCATGTTTGCTATCAGCCGAAATATCAGCAGTGTGTTTGAGAGTGCTTAAATACCCCCATCACATCATAGGAGATGTTGCAATATATTGGTGAGGAACAGAACAATTTGTGAGTCACAGGGCAGTGAGCCGGCACGTGTGTTGTCAAAGCAGCTGCCCTACAAGCTCTTCAAAACACTGCTGTAAGTGAGACCCACCCTGGGTTTAACAGTGACCTTCAACAAGAATCAGAGGCTGCCTTTGATGCTGACGGACTATGACTGCAGATAAGGATAAATCTCTTCACTGGAGCTCTGAGAATGGCACTGTACTAGAGCGACTGAAACACTTGGTTGCAGCAGAGCAGGACCTATTGCTAGTTGAGTGTACTCGCCTAACCTACAACATACTACAATAGCCGCATCAACACTGCACATGTCTAATAATTATAATCTACCATAACTAGAGCCCCATATGTGTTATAATGACGGCACCTGGCTTATAAGCTGAGTTGATTTGGTAAGGTAGAAGTTGGATATTAATTAAAAGGAACGGTATCTTTGCAGTTGAGGTGTAAAAGACAAACCACAACAAGACAGCAGACAGATAACAAAACAGTCTGGTGGGCAAAAACAATAGAACAGGGAGAGTGTTGGTTATAGGGAATGTGTGGGGAAAACAAATTCAAATAAGGATGATGATTATTTTCCTCAATTCAGACTAAATTCGCTAATGCCAAAACACGGATGTTAGTTTTGGTTAATTTTGCTTTCGATAGACTGACACCCATTAATCATTAACTAACTGGTTAATTTTTAAGAAAAGTTGATGTAGCTTTCGTTTGTGAGAGCTGTGCAGCAGTCGGTGGTCAGACCTAGCTTGTCTGCCTTGGTTAGTTTGACTTTTAGCTCATCCTTCTACACCTCAAAGTGTTTTCAATGCATTTAGTCACAGTAGCTCTTGATGGCATAATGTACTCGGGCTTGAGGTGGCAAACTAGCTCTTTCAATCTCTCGCGCTCCACCCACACTGATTGCCAGCATATCGGTCTCAATCATTCCGCATACCAACTGGGTGATGGCCTAATAACAAAGTAACACCTACATTGTTATTGCAGATAAACTGAAGGATTAGCATGCTAGGCTAACAGTCCGTCAGCCTTGTGACTTTATATCCAAGCCGTGAAGTCTTTCAGAGCACACAAACACTATAAACACACCTGTCACCTGCCCAGCATGGTGCTGTTAAACCGGAGACACTGCAGCTACACCTTATTTTTATACAGTCTATGTGGTGGTTAACAGATTAATGGTTAACTGTTGACATCCCTATGCCCAAAAGTCAATTCTGTATAATAACATTAGTTAATAATGTCATATTAATGGAACAAAAAAGGCGGACCTCAACAGTAAGTGGAGCATCTGGACAGTGTACAGTGCGCAAAAAGGCAAGTGTTTGGACACATTTTGGATATAATAACTCAACAATTAGATTTGCATACAAAGGTGAAGTATTTAATGAATACTTCGTAACTCTAATGATAGCAGAGCAGAGCACCGAACTCCATGTCACTGTCTGTTTGTCAGATATCAAGACCAGTTAGCTTAACAGTTTCATTTAATATTGCAGTTCAGTGGACAAAGGACACTGGAGTAAGAGCCTAAAAATATTTTTAAAATATTTCTATTTATTGAATCAAGACCTGGTTTTTGAAAGATTCCCACCCTTAGTTGGTTCTGTGAGGATGATCAGTGATGACACAAGATGTTTGTGTGCATGAGCAAGTGCAGGAGAATACCCCTGGGTACGATGGGATTAAGGAAGAGACAGGAGCTCTAATGCTGGCTTCAGGACACAGGCATCCTTTGTCCTATTTCTCTGTCATTTGGCATCTGATTACAGGGAGAGCTTCCATTTCCACAAACGTATATCATTGCTCACTCTATATGGGAAATCTGGACCGAGAGACAGACCCCCTTATAACACAAATACACAAGTGTGGCCCCTAGGGCTACAGAGCACCTCTCTAGTCACTCCTGTGTCTGGCTACCCTATCAGAGAACAGATCAGAGCCAGCAGAAAGGCCACCTGGAACAACAGCACTGACCTCTGTCTGATTTCATAAAGTGTGTCACAGGGCTCGTACATATCATGCAGGGACACTCATTCACGCTCACACTGCAGTCTTTGTAGCACAGTAGATCATCTCTAACAAAATACACAGGCTAGCAGAATTCTGTGGAGTTCATATGCAGCACACATTAAACACTGGATTGTAAATGATGGCACACAAAAAAGACTTTGGTAATATCACATTTACATTAGCCTGCTGTCCAACCAGTGGCAATGTGGTAAAGACAAATACGATAACACCAATCAAAATTAGTCTAAGCCCTTACAGAGGCCAATGATCAAAGGAATCACAAACCTTTATTATCCATATTGTTGATCTAACAGCTTAAAACTGGACTGCAAAAAACAATACAATTAGCTGCATTAATGTAGGATTTCCATCACAGCCATTTTGTTTTGCTTCATCAAAATATGGCTAGAATGGTGATTAGTCTAAAAAGTCTAAAAGTGGAAAAAGAAAAAGAGCAAATGACATGATACATATAATGAGCATTTTAAAGTTAAAACGGTTTCTCTTTCATTGTGACAACCCTCTTACTGTAAGAGTGCAAAACCATGTGTTAAAAATGACCCATCGGACTGATAGAGGGTGCGGTGGCTACAGTATTTGTGAGGCAGGCTTTCACCACAGAGCTCAGTAACGGTTATTGCACTGATGTTGATGATGAACCCACCCCTATATTAAGTCTGAGCACTAAACCAAATAAACAATAGGAAGCAACAGCAGCTCAATATAACAGCCTGGGTTCGGCCTGCAGTATGTCAAAGCATCAGGTATCAGAGCTTATTGTAATATCTTCACTAATTAGATTTAGTCATCTGCTCTCCTATGTGCAAACACTGGAGGGGAAACCTGACACTGGAGGGTGTGGGGAGACAGCTGGGGGGAGGGTGGAGATGGGCCAGGGGGGAGGAGAGAGACATAAGAGAAAAAGAGATGCACACCACACCTCTCCTCTTCAAAAACATCTACATTATTGATAAGGCCTGGCTTCTGCAGGGAGGGACCACAGCACACTGATCCTCCACATCTCCGGCATGAGCAACCAACACAGACAGCACGTTGGCAACTTCATCAGAATCAGTTTATCCTAAGACCAAACACTCTAGAGCAGGATGAAGCACCAGCATAGAAGATGACAATGAGAGGCAATAAAAGCAAATGCAGGGGAGAGGATGAGAAACAGTGAAGGTAGGAGTAAGGGGTTAGGGAAAAACCTGTTTAAATAACGATGACAAGGTGAGTCTGTCAGATGGCCGGAATTGGTGAATATCAGTTGAACAACGAAACAGCTAAATAAAAGTCTGATACTAAATGAAGGCAGAGAAGAGAGGCGAGGAGGAGGAGGAGAAGGCAGGGGATAAGGGCTTCAATGAGAAGGCAGCAGCAGCACTCCTCGTGACACAGTTAGCGACAGCGTTTTTTTGTTCAGCACAGCCATGCCGCGGCAAGCTCAGCTCACATTCTCACTCGCTCAGCCCCCATTACTAAGAATCTTCTGCTGTTGTCAAGGTAACAAGCTCTCTGGACTGGGGGAAAAAAAAAAAGCATTCAAAAGATATGTCTTTTCAAATGATGGCCTCAACCTGAAACTTGCATGTGTTCTTAATAAACAGCCTGTGCAGTGGAAGGTATCTTCAGCTTGGCTGTACAACAAAGAATGTTTTTCCATGGATTTTAAACATTTCCACCATAAAACACCATGAGTGTTTTCTCTGATGTAGCTGGACTGAAAACGAATGACATCAATGACAACATAGTAGCTGGAATATTTATAGTGATGCTATTCAGATGTGCTTCTTTGAAATAATATGACAATATTTTTTATTATTATCAACAGCTCCAAAGCTAAAAGATGTGTTAAATGTTATAGCATACTATAATGATACACAACTCTTTAATAAAGAGGATGTGGGCTTCTTTATGATGGCAACACATATGAGGTCACCGGTCCTCCTGCATGCCTGCTTATCATTCATAGGAGCGCAGCTGAAGTGAAACACATGATACATACAGAATCACCCCCCCTATCCATTTATTACTCATTATTCATTACCACTGCTACAGCAGCAAGGAATAAGCCAACAACACCTTTTATATAATAAAAATTGGTTATTAAGCCCAGGCCTCATCAACAAGACAACAGCTCAACCAAAAAGCCTCTTGTCCACCAAGTACATCTTATCTAACTGGGTAACTGGGTGAAACATCTATGGCATTGCACCTCGTTATTGTTCACAGGGATTGACTGACAACCATGCAAGTCATGCTCATTTATTACCACCAATTACACGTTGGTCTAAGTGAAAATAGTGTAATTTAGTTTTATTTGATAGCACCATTGTACACAGAAAATTGGTGGAAAGCCTAACTGTATCAAACTACCTGTAAAATATGATTATTCTGAATATACATGCACAAGCAACTGAACAAGCAAAGCGGCCCATATTTTAACTGAAAGGGATGGTATAATCATTACTGTTTTAATGTTTATAGCGAACAGTTTACCACATAATGTGTTTCTGTATACCACATATATACCACAATGGGTTTTTCCTCTAGCTGCAGCAGTTCTTCACAACTGAAATTACACAAAATGGTATCTTATCAGGAGAAAAAGTACCTACATCACCACAGTGACCAACTAGTCCACCATCTTGTTTTGTTTTTCCAGAATTGTAGCTTATTTGGAACCACTGTAAACTACAGTCTTCTTGCAGATTTCTCCTTTAAGGACCTCTGATTATGTCAATTCCTATTATAAGTTTAAATCACTGTTTATTTGAATGTATGGCTTTACATCCTCTTTTCTGCTCTTTAGAATCTTATTATATATGATTATCTACATTTTCTACAAACATGTAGCACTTGCAGCAGTGCTATCATAGTAGTGAGGTCCAGAGCAGCTGCATAGACAAAACCTGAGAATGCAGAAGGGACCAAGTATGGACTTGGCCATTGAATGTATTATCTAATTAATGTCGAGGAAAGAACGAATTTTGATGTTATGACACATCATGTCTAAACTTGCCAAGCCACATCAGCAGCCAAACGATAAGCTATCAGTTCCACCAATTATTTGTATTTTTTTTCAATACTTAAATCAGTCAATATATCCTTCATTTTATAAAAACCCAAACTCAATTTATAATAATATGAAAACGAGTAGCAAGCAAAGCATCAGAGTTTAGAAGCTGCAAATGTATTTTTATTTCCAAGTTAACAAGTGGATTTAACAATTTACTTTTAAAATTATCATTTGTACATTTTCTGTCAACTGACTACTCAAACAACGCACCAATCACTTTTCTACCTACTGAAAAATAATGCTACCAACAGTTAATTCTGAGCTAACAATGTCACATAAACCCACTTCACTCAATGAACCTTCAACAATGCTAGCTTTAAATATGTGTGTAAAGTCAAAAAACACACTCACCACTTAGATGTAGGTCAACACAGTCTCTATCATTTTCTATGTAAACCTACACACTAGTGTCAACAAAGCTTGGTTTGGTGTGGGTGGACATGCTGCCCTGCAACAGAATATGCCACTGTCCTATTTTACAGAGCAGACACCAATGATGCTCCAGAAAAAGTAGCATTTCTTTTCAGATCTGCTCTCTCACACGGCACATCCCAACTATTCTACACCGATCTCCCTCGTCAGGTAATAAGGAAAATAACATACCAAGGAAGAAGAGCCTTCTTAATTCTCACACTCGCAGCTGAAATGATGGACCTTAATACCCGTGAGTTGTCAAAGCACCCTTTTCCATTGCTTTAGTACATGACTATTAAATATGTTCAGGTAAGCACACACACATTTTGGCTTTTGGTTTCTCTGCACCTCTTTCCCTTAAGCACACACATCCACACACATTTGGGCTGCACAATTAATTGCAATATGATCACGATTATGCAGTCTTTGTATAAGCCGGGGAGATCTGTTGCATCAAAACTAACACCTAATTTCTCCTTTAGCTGCATCAACAAATGACATGTGTTACTGCATGTGAAACACTGTGTGCTGGAAGATGGGTCAGGACATCAATTTAAATAAAAATAAAGTGTGTAAGAGACAGTGCAGTAAAATGTGAAAATGAAAGAAAAAGCTTTTTAGGAACAAATATGTGTTGGAGTTGGGGAATCCCAACGATGGTGTATCCACCAACGGTTCTGAAAGCAACGCTGTGCTTGTACTGTACGAAAGTTGTGCATTATGCGGTGTGAAACTGGGTTCAAAGACAATGACAGTCAAAAACAGCTGCATTACTTGTGCAAGCACTCAAACATCCACAGCTAAAAGGCTACGGAGGCTCAGACTTATTAGTTAGCCAAAGATCATGACTCCAGTCACCACTGGAAAACAAAGGATTAATGCTTTGCTAGACCAATGCTACTCAAAGCTTTACCACACTGTTATACATGTTGTCCTAACTGCTCTAATGTTAATGTTTAGTGTCCAGCAGCAGTTGAGACAGAAATAAGAAAAATGCATAATTTTAAGGCCACAGTAGATTTACGATCAAGCTGAATAGTTAGTTTGATCGTAGTCGCTGATAGTTTGTTTTTATTACTAAAGACTTTATCATGAACAGTGTGAGCTTACAGTGTGAGCTTAAGGATCCTTGAGAATCACACAAGACTGCAGCAAGCTCTTAATAACTGCTTGAGTTTGAAGAGCAAAAAAATAATTTGCCAACAATGGATAAAACATGGTGAAAGCAGTCTCAATTCATAACTGGACTCTTTGTGCCTTTGTGTTTTGGGGCACAGGTTACATCTGGCTACAGGTGAGCCATGTATTAGACAGATCCCAATCACATCATTCAGTCCTGCTCTATTGAAGGAACACAGCCAGGAAAATAAGGTCCTGTACTATGAAAATTAGAATAATACAATTTGTTTACTGTTAATCTGAAATGTACTTGTTTCTTGATTACATAATGGTGTCTCATTAGTAGTTTCTCACACATGTTAACCTTATTTAATTGTTCATAGTATTTCCACACTTTGCTTGTTTGCTCCTTTATAACCATGTGCATTGTGCATACAATAAAAAACAAGAAAACAGCATACTCTCTCCATGATAGTGATACCTGCTCAGCAGTGTCTGGTGGACGAGTCGATTGTATATTCCTATTCATAATCACAATACTGCATATTGAGCCAAGTAATGGGATATGGCACTTCAGTCTAGTGATTAAATGCCAAATGTGAGCAAAAAAGCCAAAACTATGCATTGTATGGTATGTTATATTTGAGTAGAAAAGGTTCATTCAATCACCTTGCACTTGAATATTCAGTGTTTTTAACAATGGCATTATACACAAGTGAAGGCCAGACACTGTAATTTGATTTTCTATCAAGGAAGCTTGCTCCGCCATTCAGCCTCACACATAACCTGAGCGTTTCCACAGTTCTGCCATTTGTCATTTTCTGTTGCCATGGTTGCAGTGAAAGACAGAGCTCTATGAATACTGGAAATGGAAGAGCCGCAGCACATGGTACATTATCGACATAAACACCCGCACATGCTCTAACACCGCAGAACAAGTTGACTGTGTTGATTCTGAATGCCTGCGGCTATCTGTTCACCCACACAATTCTCAGCCAGTTAAAAAGTAGGCATTTAATAAAACTCCAGCTGACACACATTGTCTCCACGCATATACTAAATCATGTATCCAACTACAAAGCCAGCTCTCTAATCCCAGGTAGGGATGTGAAACACAGATTTCTATCAATTCACATTTTCTATGTTCCTCAAAATACAGAGTGCTTCTTCACAGAGACTTAGGAGACATGCAGGTACACGGGCTGGCTTATGTCTTGTTAACAGAATATCTTGTTAACTCTGCACAACTAATTCAGCTCGTTGCATGTGCGAGTGTATGCATATCATGCACAATGCCACTGTCTTCTTTACAAGGAGCCATTTCAGACCTCCACTGTATTCTGCTGGGCTTGACTGTCGGTGTCCCTCTTTTCACAACTCAGCCAATGACACACAACCACGTACATGCTCCTAAGTTCCTCTGACATTTCTCATTTCGCCCTCATTGGAAAGCTGCCCGCATGCCAAAGCAGGGTGTGCATGTATTACAGCAGTGTGAAACTACTGCCAAGGACACAAAGGGGGGAAATCGCTACAGCAGTCAGTGGTTATGCATGTAGTATATGTTAAGACAATACAATCCTCTAAAAGAGGTGTCACTGACAGTGAGCATGCTTCATGACAACACTTTCTAAGGCTATCGGAGTATACTTGAGAGACTACTATCAACACTGACTGCCATTGAAGGCTGTATGTTTAAGTATACTATGAGCATACATACACCCACGCCGTGTGAGTGTTGTGTATGTTGTTTTTTTTCACTCCGAGGAGGGAGAAAAGCAAATCACACAAGGGCCTGCTGCAGAGAGCTTTGATCTCACAGATGAAAAGAGTCATAGCTCCAGTCATAGCTCTGTCGAGCTATGTCCGCGCTAGGAGTACGTGCACACTTAAGCTGGAATTAAGCTTCTAAACAAATGTGCACAGGGGTCGCTCTGAGACGTTTACATGGCTGTTTCTTTTATACTTGTATGTAGTTTTTTTATGTTTTTGTCTATGTTTCTTATCTGCCTCTCGACAGGAATTGAACCAACCACTTGACTTACTTGACGCACAGTTCCGTAGAATATGTTGACGTTACCCATAACACCTTTCTCTGTGTTTGTTTGAAGATGTTAACGTGCGTCTTCATAGAAGCGTTATTCCAACATGAGCTGGTTAAATTCATAAACATATTTTTTTCTCTTGGTTTCAGCCCTTCACTGCAACTTAACTTAAGAAATGGTCTTCAGAGTGTATATATCTTTGGGGTTTTCAGTATGTACGATGACGTAAGCTGCCCATTGAGGGGCTGGGGGGCAATGAAGGTAAGAGGGGCTTTCTGTTGCCTCTAACTTTCTCTGTGATTGATCATTTAAACTGGTGATACAGCCGAACACACAGTGCAGCTGTTGTCATTAACCTGTATTTCTGCTGATTTTGTTAGATGACTTCTCAATTACAAAATAATGATTTTATCACTGCAGCACAGCAGCTGGAGAATGACTGCTGGTATGGTTAGTGTATATGAGCAGCGATTATATCGCTAACACTATGTCGTACGTATTCCGTTGTCTGACGAAAGAAACAGGAAATTATGTAAATGAGAACAATGGCAGTGATGTGCAGTTTTGTTGTTTGGCAACTAAAAAGAGTATGAAGACAAAGTGATTCAGCCGTTTTTCTATTGTTCAGGTATTTCTCTGTGGGCAGAGGTCTCTACAAAAATGACGTAGAAAGGCTAGTGTGTACACAAATAGTTTTCACACAAAAACAGCATTTTACAAATTAGACTGAGTTTTCTAGGGCAGAACAATACAGAGACTCCAGTCTACGACCATTCAAGGCAAATACCCACTAGAAGATTTTTTGTCCAAAACCATGTCCCATTTGTTGAATGTAATTTACACTATGACACCAGAACAGTAGTAGTACTATTACGATACAAGGTAGCATTTTACAAGATACAGTTTGTTTGCGAGTACACAGGGCTGTTCAAAAATCATGTATATTTTAGTTTGGCATGATCTCTCTCTGTTTCTCACCTCAACTGACACATAAATAAGTGCTAGCCCATTTGCTTCCTTGTGGATTCAAAGGAGAAGCCTTTTTCTTAAAAAATAAAAGAGAAAGACTGAGGCATAAATATGAGCTTTCTCACTTGCAGCAGCTTTAATAAACAACACTGGTCACCTACTGAAACACGGCACAATTGTAGAAATACACCTTTATATTTAAATGATAAGCAGGAAGCCTCTTGTTACCTTACACAAAGAAGAGAGGTCTAAAATCAGTTCCACAGCCAGATATACAGATTTGAAAAAGAAAGGAGTACTAGAGCATCATATCAGCACTCTATGCTGGCCAACACCCTAAGATAAGGCATCACAATCTACTACCAGAGAAAAACGGCTTGCTTACAGTAAGTATGCATATTTGGGACTACAGAAAAAGACCTGACATATAAAGTATCCTGCATTAGTTTACACAAAATGCAGCAGGCTAAAAGTAGAAAATCACCAAGGCTATCAGTGTGTGCACATAATTTACTATGATTTTTGTCTGAGGAGGAAACAAGGCAAACAGTCAGGTCCAACGCCCTTAGCTTCCTGCAAGCAGCGCTTCCTGAGGAACCAGGGCTACTGCATTGAGGTGGAGATGGGGGGAGGAGACTGTCAAAGAGTGAGGAGACAAAAATATGAGGATGCAGTACGAAAGTCTACTGCTAGGCTCTGATATGCAAAGACAGAAAAAGCAAAGGTGGCGGAGAGAAAGTGGAAAGAGAGAGAAGAGGGGGGGGAAGAGTCCAGCCAAGTGTGTGAGAGAGCAGCATAACAGTGCACCACTGGGCTGAGTTCAGTGGACGACCTAATCTATCCAAGAATCCCAGGCGGTGATATGATGAAATTTAACAGATATGCTGCACATGAGAATGTGTGTCTGTGCACAACAGCTATGTGGGGAGTGCAGATCCCATCATAACCACACCTTCATAAGTCAACTCAGACATGCAGGAAAAGTGTGCAGGGCTGGCAGAGCAAACAAGCAGCACACAATACACCTTACTTCCTTTCATGTTGATGGACCTGAACCCCCCTTTGCTCTATCAACCAACCATTCCAAATTTAGCCCCTTATTACTAAATAATTAAATAGAAAACATTCATAATAGAACAGCTGGAGCTTTAAATAGATTTCAATTCTGGACCCTTCTGCAAGCGAAGGATTGTTTCTAAAAATGTTCACCAGGGATGTCACATGGCACACAAAAACAGATGCTACTTGGCTGATCAAAACCTTGAGATAATATTGAGTTCAGGAGGTATTAACCTAAACAGAGCCCCTGACAAACCAGGTGTTACATAAAATGCTCATGGCAAAGTATTTTAAAGCTTACAGGGAGGATGTTTTTCCATGATCCAGACTAGAGTATTTAATTGTGGGGCTCCAAAATCCAAGAATTGAGAGCTGGCTATACAAAAAGGAGGCCATTTTAATGCAGTGAGTTATTCAATACACTGTATTGTTTTTATGACAACAATGTTTGCAAACTGTCTTCCAGGATTGATTTTCTGCCATCATTGATCAAGAATGCAATACTTTTTGTCAGCTGACTCTCAATTGTCTGTGTCAAGGCTTCCCCCCAGAACAAAAACACAACAATACGGAAGACTTCTCAAAAGAAATTGTGCTCTAAATGGTAACTATAATGTAAAGCAAGTTAAAGTCTCTATAATTTGAACTTTTTCTACCATTGTGAAATTTAATGGAAACCAATGGTACATCAAAGTGAGAGAATTGATTCAAAATTCTCAAAAAAAACAAAGAAAAAGAAAAAAAAAGTTCTTCAGGTAGAGGACTAGCAGTAACAACATACAGTCTGTAGTCGACGTGCTTAAACAAGCAAAAACACTGGTATGATCCTTTAAATGTTCACCTTTTTCCAAGAAAACGGTAAATTCAAACAGGCTATGCAGTGATTGTGGGTGAGAAATGGCTTTGCATAAGAAATGAGGAGGAATAAAAGGCTGTCCTACATCCATGCCAGAGATTACACTGCTGGCTGCTGTTTCTATAAAAAGATTCACTGCAGGGAGTATGAGTGACACAGGCACACACACGCAACCACACACACACACACACACACACACACACACCCTCACAAACACACAGATGGGCACACAAACAAGAGAGTGTATTTATAGGGAAGAAGGTTCTAGTATCAAAAGAACTTTAAAGATCAGTGTCTGGTTAGCTCTAGTCACCCAATCACAGATCCCTGAGTATTCAAGCCTTGGCAGACAAACACAGTAAAATGCTGGAAAGATTATTGGTAGCTCCAGGCCAACTTAAAATGTCTTCTATATTTCCTTTGCTCCCATTTTCCACTTCTCATTTAGAATGCTTCCTTTTTGGGAATAAAACAAATATCTCAGTGAAGTATCTTCACAATGTGTGACATACAGATACAGTGTGGATGTACAAGGCTTGATACAAAAGCCAAAACACGTACTGGCCTGTAGCTTTAAGAACTGCTCACTGTGCTGCCACATATTCAGGAGGGAAAGTCCCTGTACAGGCTGACTGAAGATGATGTGATTTTCCACTCTCTGCTGACTGTTCTGGTTAAACACATTGGCAAATTCCTGTCCCTGCACCAAAAAGAGTTAAGTTAAATTTTATTTTCACCTTCTCTGTGACTTATTCTAAATTTCCTATTGGACTATATGGAATTAGATATAATGCAGGGCTTCAACTTATGATTACTTTTATTACCGATTATTCTGTTAACCATTTTTTGATTTGTCAGAAAATTAACAATGCCTAATTTGAAAAATGCTCATCAAAACATCCTGTTGCCCAAAGCAGTGTCTTCAAGTTGTTAGTTTTGTCTAACAATCCCAAACCCTCCCTAAGATATTCAAGGTTTAAGATTTTCTATCCATTAGTGATGAATTTTAATAGTGTGTTTAATAGTGTTTTTTGCTAGCTAGTTGTTTAAGTGCAAATTGCCTTTAAGGATTTAAGTGCGTGTCTGAAAGATGATGACAGATTCTCAGGTAGGGTTGGGCGGATGTCAAAGTGTTCAAACCAGTTTGATATTAAGCTTAATACTGGACCAGTAATACTGATCATTACCACTAGGTGTTGCATGTGACTCAGCTGCTTTCCAGTGAAACGTAATCAGAACCCATGAATGAGAGAGTAGCGGTACCACAGTCAGACCAACTGAATGACACATAGTCCTTTTATTTCTCACAACAATCATTCAACTTAACTTTTCTTTTTGGTGCTAAGGTGCTGTGTGTAGCTGCGGTGTTTCCAGCTGTTAAACTGAAAGACACTGTGGCTACAGCACAGCTATGCTATGTTAACGATGTTAGCCATGCTAACTAGCCGTTTGCCACCGTGCAGGCTGGTAAAATGATCCCTCGTGTCCCTTTGTATCCATGGGTTGTTTCCAAAACACAAGCTGCTCTCAGACTGCTGGAAGCTGGGAGCAGCCTGGACAGGTTTATTGGGTTTATTGGTGAGATCTATGCCGTTAGCGCGGGTCAGTCTACCTCCTCCAGCTCGTCTTTGGTGTCCAGGTGGGTGGACAGCAGCAGCTGGCCCTGTCAGTGTCTGAGCCTCCAAGTGAGACACGTAGACGTCTCATAATGACAAATGCTGATTCAGTTGGTTTGCATAAAATCAAACCGGTTTAAGGACATACACCGGACTGGCAAAACCAGAAACCAACCCAACCCTATTCTCAAGTAACATTCAGTTTTAACACCAACACTGACTGAAAAGAAAATGTTCTTCACCACTCTTAGGCAGAGCCAGGAGAGGAGTTATATGAAAAGCCTTTTTTAGTCAGGCATATTAGTTAAAAAGTCAAATGGGATTATCTAGTGATGAATCTCTCACTTTACTGCTAAAGAAAAAGCAATGGGTGGCATCAAATTATATTTACAGTGCAGTGGCTTTGACAAGCTACAGCAATGTAAAAAAATTTCAACACTGGGGGAGTGAAAACATCTGATGTCTCTTCACTTGCTTCTTGCATAAAGTTTGATTTTTATTCCTGTCAAATGTACAGAGCACGTCCTGTTGCTAATGTACATGAATGCCAGCATAGAGTTTGCAGCACATGCAAGTCGACATTTTAAATTCAGACTACTACTAAACTGTTGGAGCCTCTTTAACTATCCGCTGCAGTTACCACCTCTGTAACCCCATCAGCAGTTTAAAGTGCAGTTACAACAGGGAAAGTTTGGTACAAAAAACCAAAAAAAAGTGAAGTACACACTGTCACACATGGCTGTAATTTCTACCAAGTGTGTCTATAGAAAGTATTTACTTACAGGGATCCATATGTGTATGCAACATCAATTTGGGATTTGTTTTCACTTTGGCATTGATGCCTTTTCTGTTGATCACTACAAAATACTTAATATCCTGCTGTGATTCAAAGGCATAACAAGTAGAACACGAAAAGGGAAAGTACTTTATATAAAAGTACCGTACTTCCCGTATCACATCATCAACATTAAGAGGCCACTTCTGGCTCTATGTGATCACTTACTTTGTATGTAAATAAAGATAATCACACAGTACAGAAGTCTGTTCTCGACAAATCTTTGTCAGAAGACTTTGTGAGCATGAAATAGTGTTTTGATCGCAGGTCTCAATGTAGAAGCTCAGGAATTATTATTATCCTTGGTTGACAGGTAGCATATCAGCAATCAAATCATTTTTTTTAAATTCACGCAGATGTTTGACAACATAAAAAGAAAGTTATGCAAACACCAGCATTGTGTAACCTGTTCTATTGAAAAATAACATGAGCATGTTATATAAAATGAAACAGAGTTGAAGGTGACAGAAGACAGAACTTTATACATCCATTCAACTCCACTTCTTACCAGAACATGGCCAAAATTTTTAAAGTTGCCAACCATAATAAAACCTTGGAAGTAAAAAGAGGTTTCATTGGTGTTTCACGGTTTCACACAAACCTTTAGAGAACAATATATTAAAAAACACACTTCCAAGCAAAGACCTCTCCTTGGGCCAAGGAGACAATGGGATTGCTGATTTTGCTATGCCAGAAGTATGTTCAGAACCAAAGTGGTGGCAGAACTATTACTGACCCTCAAGGTACCGCTGCTGTTAGAGGGTCAGTGTGCCCCTTTTAACTGTCCTCCCCACACCCGGCCCCTTCTGAGTTGTCCCAGTTGTTATCTAATGCTTGATATTTTCACTGGTAGTCTTATAGTATGAGCAGTTGAACAGAGTGTCACTCAGGCCAACGTCAAAACAACATTTTCGCTAAACAACCTTCAGTGGGTGCCAAGCTTGGTATTTAGGTTAACAGGCTTTTAAAATCTGCAAGGGGTGTGGACATTTTGCTATAGGTATCAGTGAAAAGATGAAACATGATTCAGTTATTCCAGTTTAAGTGATAGATCCAATAGTTTAAAAACTTACAGATGCCAAAATACTGCACAGCTGTGTTTAAAACTACGACAGTATTTTACAGTTCTGGAAAGTTCTCATAACAACAATCCTTTTATTCTCCATATTAATAACCACAGGGTAAATAGTAGAACTGCCCTGTTTGTGTTATAAACTCTAGCTGCCATATGAGTTTGTACACATTTGACCAGCCAACTCAGTGTTTTGCCAGATTACGTTGTGTTTTGGCAAAAGTTCAACCAGATTCAAGTTTTTATGTCTGTTTTTTTTTTTTTTTTTGCAGAAACTCTCTCACACAGCTGGCTGAACACAGTGGTCTCATTGAAATGAATGAGTCAAATGCATTTTTTTTTTTTATGCTAGCGCTGGTGTGAACATGGCTGGTCTGAACAACACATTCTCCAAAATGCCTCTCAAATGCTGTCACATCTATAACCTCTGAGGACATCCAAGATATCCTGGAAAGCCAGATGAACTCAGAAAAATGACACACTGGCCTCATTTGTCAGTTTGTGTCTGAAGCCCTTAATGAGCTACAGTGCAGGCATCTTCTACCAGCCAACAGCACAGTATGACCTCCATTACAGTAAACTAGGGACAAGAGCTTGAAATTCCAAAGTCCATACAGGCATCATAAATAAGCCTTGATCAAAGAACTCCCAAGTAAATCATCTGTCTGGAGGAAATTACCCACAAAATATGAAAAAGGCAAAGTACAAAAAGCAGCATCAACAAAAGGTGTAACAGTAGAGTGCTGTTAAAACGGACAGTAGGATGAATCACAAACTCTTTATAGCCACTAGCCTGGCTGTAAAGACAGAAAAGAGCTGAGTAGTGAAAATGCTTGTACTGGTCAAAAAGGGTGCTTAGATCCTTTGTGCCAAGTATACTGCCCCACAGCAGGCTGGGGGAAAACAAAGTATGGCTGGACGTATTGGTGAACAGGGGCATGGGCCCATACTGACGGATAGGACTGGATACCGAACTCGGTACTTTTAAGGGTACTGAATGAATTATGTTGGTAGCCTTTTTACATTTTTGTTATTACAGGAAAAGTAAAGTACCAAAAAAAGGTACCCTTGGGTACCAGTACCGAATTCCAGGTACCAGTATCGGTTCAAATATGACCGCTACCCAAACCTACTGACGGACCTCCTCTCTTTGGTATTTCAGTATGCCTTTGCTTTTCATTCACATCCCACCTGCACAGGCGCAGAGGCCCATCTCCCCACAGTCCTCTCCTCCCCCTTCCTGTTGTAGCATTTCAATGTAAATGGGTAGATGAATGGCTGCAGCTGGCCCATCAAAAGGCCATCCCTGCTGAAGGGCCTTGGTGATTGAGATTCAGCCAGGCCACACCACCTCTTCCCTCCCCCACCCAACACTTTGTCCTAACACCCTTACCCCCTGCCTCAGTTTGGAGCTTATGCCTAACATGAAGAGGACGTCTGGTCACAAGAGGGCTTCTACAAAGCTGAGATAGATGTTCGCCTCCTACCACAACATTAGTGAGCATGAAGCACTTTCTCAAAGTGGCAATAAATCCCTGATATTTTGTTTATCTCAGATTGTCGAAGGTTGATTAAAGAAAACTTTTTGTTCTATGCACTCTCCTTATCAAAACCTGGCACCTACATTACCCACAATGCAATTTGACCAGAAATTCATTCCTAATATAGCCCCAAGCATCTAGCCGTCAGCAGAGATGAGGAGTGGGCTACAGAGTTCGATAACCTCAAGTTATCAGATTTTACAAACTTCCTTCTAGAGCCACAAAAACTTTTTTGTTTATGCAGCAGCACTCCAAACAGACTCTGATGTGTAAATTTGGTGTAGTTCCCCTTTAAGGGCAAGACACAAAGTCCTGGTATATATCTGTCCCTATGGATGGATGGATGATGAAGAACAGAAAAGACTTATCTGTGTTTTCATATATTGTGCTTGCCACAATATATCAATATCAACATCAATTTCAAGTCATTCTTCTGCTAAGTTGAGGGAGGACAAAGCTGAAACTGCAATGGCAAATGGCATGGATGGCTCAGCATGAAACATTATTGCCTTGGTTCTCTAACAACGTAAGTACAGTATAAATACAGTGTGAACATCAGTCTCACATTAATACATGCATTTACAATGCTAGGGCACTTAGACATACTATTTCCCATTAATGCAACTTCATCAGTACTGATTTTGTTTTGTTCCACCATTAGAACACCCAACAACCAGACACTGCAGATAATTATTGCCAAAACTGCATTGAGCACCTGCAGCTCTTCCCCCAACCACTTTACTGTGCTTAGACTGATGAGACAAAAATAATTGATAATAATGTCAAAATATACAAAAATTTTTTTAATCTAAGAAGGAGTTTCCCCACTCTGAGATGGCAAACTCTAAATGGGCTCTACAAATCCTACAATTCAACAAGAATTGCAATGGCTTCTTCATGTTCAAAGGGAAAACCTTTAGAGAGGGCCTTAAGATTGAGAAGAAGAAACAGAAAGTAGGCTAATACCCAGACCAACACAGTGGTGGGTCTCAAGTCTATGTGTACGGTTCAAAACCGTCTTTCACAATCTTCCTCCCAACCAGGGTTGGACATGGATATGAGACTTCCTGGCTTTGGTGTACTAGCATTGCTAACAGGAACAAAAAATAATTCATATCAATGTTTAAATGCCATTTAACTGACTCACCAAAAAGAAAGAGAAAGAGAAACTTCACTTTTAGCTGGTAATTATCCAGTTTAATTTAGTGTAATTATGGGGTTTATCAGTTAGGTGAACTACACAGCAGACTGGACTCTCTGTTAACAGTGAGAACCAGGGTGACAGCTGTCCATGTGAATGGACCTAAAGTGGGTGGAACATTTGTTAAGTACGTTGAATACACACGACTGCTGGATGAAAGCAGTATCGGTGAGTCCAGTCCCTGCGTGTCAGTGGCAGGCTAAACAGACCAGAACAGCCGAGTCCAGAGGGACACATCGCACAGACAGACAGTCTCTGCCATCAGCTTTCAGATCTGGCCAACTAACCTCAGGACATTTCCAATGCCACGTATGGATAATACACATCCAATGTAGCCTCCTGCTCAGCAGCACATCCAATCAAAACACCAACTGTTGTCTCCAGATTTGCACCACCCCTAATTCATGCCTGCCCAGACAAAGGGACATTGCCATTTGCCTAATGGCGTTACATACTCAGGTTCTCTCAGTGTGGAAAACACACACACGAACATTTAGGTGATCTTGGGGACAAGATCAGAATCAGTCTTCCTGAAGAAGTGCAATAGTAGCATGTCTATGACAAATATGTGAACTAATAAAGCTACTAAGAAGATGTCTTGGTGTAAGAGAATAAGCTGAATCAGCAATTAATAAATTAAGTTGTTGAGTTCACAATGTGAGACAACTGTGACTCTAACTTTTAAAAAGAGCTGAAGTTCTTGAATGAAACTAAGAGTGTATTTAACTAGTATCCTTTAGGCCTACAAAGATATCTCAGTCAGATGGCAAATTCAAAATAGGCTCAACAAATCCAAACTCTATACCAAATGTTTAATTGTTCTCCTTATAAATCCTGTAATCCATTAAATAAATATGGCAAACTAGCTAACTTACTGGTCAGTCCATGTTATGACACATTAATGCAAGGATGGCAAGACATATCAAACTCTGGAAGCCGACTTCTGTGTCATATGTGTTTCAAAGTTTTCTGCATACCTGAAACTGTGATTAAGCATATCAGTAACAACGCAAAAATATTCCTTTTCTGAGCTTCGATCGGAAGGATCAAAAGCCAAGTCTGTGGAACTTTCTGGAGAAGCAGCAGCACTGCCAGAATAGCGAACCTTTCCCTTTGATGTCCAAGACACTTGGGGAAGAGAAAATATTATCAAGAGTGGTGCAGTGACGGGCTAGCAAGGAAGCAGAATCTAACACAAATTAAAAGACACCATCAACCATCAGGACCTCCTAAACCCCGAAATGAGGCTGTACAGTCCCTCAGGGAAACAGCAGGATTGTGGCCCGCCATTTTGTTCCATTTCTCTTAGAGGAGGGGGGGAAAGGACTAGGCTGAATTTCAAAGGGCTTCAGATGCCATTTGAGTATCTGCCGAGATTGTGCTGGTGGAACAGCGGCTATAAAAGATTTAGAAAACTTGAACAAGGAGGAAGAGAGGGGAGTGAGACAGAAACCGAGACATAGAAAGAAAAAGAAAGGCAGAGACAGACAGAGCGGGGCAAGAAACAGGAGTAGCCATGCTTGTTTACCTAAAAGGACCACACTCACAGCACAAGAGGGGGAGGGGAGAGCCTGCATAGACAGAAGGCAGGCAGAGTGGGTGCTGGAGTTGCAGCTTAAGGCTTCCTCTCCCTCTTACTAACACGTGTTATTCTCTCATTTTAACCCTAAGAAGGTCTTCTCAGCTATATTCAAGGAAGAGATTACACAATGCACTGCTGAAGTGTCAGCCACCTACACATATTATTATTATATAATACATCCTATAAGGAGGCACAAGAGCGGAAAAAGAGCCACAATTTTCCCCCTTAAGGACCACTAATAAATACACACCATTGCAAAGTTTTGAGTCAGTGTAGTATGTAACATCTTTTCTGCACACACAAGCAATATTTTAGGCAACTAGCTAACATATTTCGTCAGTTAACAGATAAAAAAACATATGTGCTTTTAAAGCACATTAAAAAAAAATCTAAATACATGCAAGACCAAGAGAAATCCAATCATGACATTGGAAGGAGAAGTGTTATGGACAGAAGGAGACATGGTGTTCAAACAAAAATACATAACAGCCAAGCCTAGCTGAGTATTAGGGGTGTAACGGTACACAAAAGTCACGGTTTGATACGTTTTCGGTATAGCAGAAAAAAAAGGAAGGTGGAAAATAATGTTTTGGTCCTTTTATTCTGAAAAATGTAAACATCCAACAATGGCTCATTGGCCAAAACTATTACTGAAATAGTTTAGTTGTGTTGCAGTGGAAACTATTACTGAAACAGTTTAGTTGTGCTGCAGTGGAAAAGGAATACAACTTTTCTGTTTCTTGCACGGAGTCAGGGCATCTGCTGACAGCTGTTTTATAATGATTAATGGTTGCTTAGAACTGGTTCCTACGATGTGTTTTCCAACCACGTCGGAAATCAAATGTGTTTAGTTGTTGTTAACGGCTTCAATGTAAGGCCGAGTGAAAAGCTGACCATCATAGAGAGGGGAGGGGGTCGGGGACACGTGACTTTGCTTAAAAAAAGGAGGTATAACGGCGAATATTTTAATAGTAGTGTTGCACTCGGTCAGTGTCATGGGAAGATTGTCCAGCTCAGGTCTCTCGTTTGTCATTCTGACAGCAGTGACCCTAAATGAGCATGGGTAACCAGGGAAACAGGTAACCATGCTAACTTGGCTAAGCTAGCTAGCATACATCCATGAGCATGCTACAGCTAAGTGGTGCACTGCCAAAGCATTCCGAGTGAAACTTGTGCTCTAGAATTATTGCTACAATCGTCTGAGTAAGTGGATTATTCAACTATTTTGACAGTAACTGTTTGGGTCAGGGAGCATACCAAACTGAGGAAAGTCACATACCGAACCCAACATCCTCTACTGAAACGCTTAGATCATAGCTCGAAATAATAACATATGTCTATCACCTGCATCTGTATTAAAGCCCAGAATTAGTTTGCTTAGTTTGTCTAACTGTCAAAAATACATGACAAAGAGAAAGCAAAGACGTTCTCAAACCAGCAGAAGTTTTGTTTTTGTTTTTTTTTTTTTGGATGAATTACTTAAATTACTGTTTACCAAAACTGTGAGAAAAAATTTCTGCCAACTAATTGTAACACTTGACAGTGCATGCACTCTTTTTTGCTTGCTTTTGAATTCTTTATAAACACAATGGTCACGTCAGCATGGCCACAGCCCGCAGTGATGAAAATTTTGAGAGGCACGCTTTGGTTTTGCAGAGCCTGGTGCAAGAGGCATGCAGCAGGCCTCGGTTTCCCTCTTTGCTTTACAGATAATTGCAGGAGGCTCAGGTAAGACAGCTGAGCTCCATTCATACATGGACATCTGCCCTTTTAAAACAAAGAAAGGAAGCAGTGGGACAAATCCATACACACTGTGGGGTGAACAGTAATTCTTGAATTATTGCAAGGCTGGCTACCAGAAATGAGCTTTTGACACTTTTAACTGGAGAGTTAATGGTTCTGTGTCACATTTCAATGACAAATGTTAACAAAGTTACACAGGCACATATACAACTGATTTCACAAGAACATGTGGCTCAGCTTTACTAAAAAGACAAAATAAAACTGTAAATTTCAAAAGGCATAAAATGTCCTGCAAGACCATCCACAGTCTGACAGCATCAGTAAACAGAATAAGTATAAATATTTGATGACATTTCTACTTCTTTTATTTGGGTTGAACTGTCTCAATATCAGAACTCATCCAGTGTGTTATTCCAACGATTCTGGCTGGTTATCATCGGATTTGATCGTATTCATCGTCTAGTTAACGTGTGCAACTGTTATGGCTGAGCCCTCCAAACACAGCAATCAAGACTGTTGTGTTCTCTCGCTGCATGTTCTCAGTTGTGTTTGTTTGCAGCCTGGCTGAAACGGCCATTAATGTGAGGGTCTCAAGAGTCGTGAGACACACGGCCCACTGTTAGGCAGCGGAAGAGCAGAAACAACAGAATTGTTGTCTGTCTTCGTATTACACGAAATTCGTGTCCCAGAACTACAAACACAGCTCGTGACCTTTCTGACCCCGGCAGAACTCCATTTCCTGTTGCAGACAGAGGGTATGCCTTAATTCTCTGGAACCACTTAGAAACAGAGGTAAAATCTTTAAAACTGTATGATATCTCAACAAGAGTCCTAGTTTTCCAAGACATCTCAACCAACAAAGCTCCTCACTACTACATTGGTATTTCAAGACATAGAAATAAATCCAAGAGAAAACAAACAAATAAAGGCAAACAAATATCCACTAAATAACAAACAAGAAAAATATATGTACACCAAAGAATGTCAAAGAACAAAAAAAAAAAAATCAACTATCAAACTGATTCACAGACACACTGACTATTTTTAACATGTGAAAGAGTTTCAATTGGATTTTCATTCTGTAAACAAGTTAGCCTACATTCACGATGTAAACAAATCAGTGAGATATGGTAATGTACCAGGGATAAATTGTGTTAAGAAAAAAAAAGTTGGTTTATCTTTTAATCCCACACATTAAAATCTTCATGTGTAACAGAATAGGACATGTGATAGCACTGAATTGGAGCTTTAACTATAGCACAGAGATATAGGACCTACACAGGCTCAAGGGGGGCTGAGATATGCATCACTGCCTCTGCAGTGTAGTCAACATGAACGCCCCAACAAGCTAAAACACTCTCAATATCTTGGTGGAAAACACCACCAGCGGCACTGCAGTGTTTTCCTCAGCATTGGTACTGCACCAAAGAGGAGAGCCTCTCTTCCATACTCGGTTTACTCTACAGCTCATCTCCAATCCCACCATGTTGTACCCCTCCTTTATATGTTATTCAACACAGAAAAAACAAGCACGCCACTGAACTAACGCAAGTAATTTGACAGTCATTCATCCATATAACACACTGTTCATCTACTAACTATTTACAGACACTCTCTGATGAATCCAGATAGCCTGTGGGCATTTTGCACCGTTCTTAAATAATCCTATAGAGCACACACATTTTCTTCATAGGTTCTTAGTTATGACTGTTTAATTCACTGCTTTCCTTAAAGACAGGCTTGTAGCACATCCATTTTGCTTTAGTGCTGGAACAAACCAGCAAATGGACATGACATAGTGCTTCATGACAAGAATTTATGAGGCTGTGCATACGTTACTCGAAAAGCAGGTAGACTAGTGCTGCTTAGGCCAAATGCCAATTACTGATGTCACTCTGACAATCAAAATGATCTACATTTTGAGGTTAGAACTGCGCTCCCTTGAAAGCAAATAAATGATCACTGTTGCAGGATATTATGAGTGCCACTCAATGCTAATCCTAAGAGTATGCAACTTGCTGTAAAGGGACCATGTAAGTTAATTCATCTGTTAATCTTGTAATGATGCATATACGTAACCAATATGTGGATGTATACATCAACATAACACAGCACTAGTTACTCACTCAAAACATTTCATTATGATTTTTAAAATGTCAACACGCCGCCAGTGCCAGTTCCACAACACATGGAAAACCTTTTACCACATCTGTACTCTATTTGATCAAACAACATAAACTATCATACCTCACGTTTCTGATCAAATTATCAGCATTCAAAGAAAAAAACCCACAATCAAGCATAACCATACTGGGGCTGCATCAGAGCCACGAGCTAAAAATGTTGCGTATTGCCAGTCAAGAAAACGGCAAATTACATTTCATATGCCAATAAAGCAGTTTTTATTATCCTCATGCTTGAATACATAAGTAAATACATATATTGCCAGTTGACCTCTGTCGTAAAACACAACAATCCCAAGTTAAACACTGGGGTAACGTTAGCAATAGTCGGTTTGTTGTTACCGCGTTAGCTATGCAAGACCAGAAAAAAAATGACTTACCTCTGTCTGAATTTCCACAGAATCAAATAGTTTTCTGAATCTTTAATGTTTATTCTTTGCCACGATGTTTTCGGCCGATGCTGGATGTTCCCATTTGTTGCCGTCGGTTCAGAGTAGACTGGCCCAAAGACATCCGCATATACTTGCAAAGACCATCGCAGCTAAAAAGCAGCTCACTAGAATCGAGGCTAGTGCTAGCTTGTTAAAACCGTGTAGACCAACAAACAAGACGACTGAAGAAAAAAAAGACTCAAATATCCACGAAAACTCGAATACAGCGTGGCAATTTCATCTTCACCACCAAGTACAAACCTTCAACAGTCCATTTGTACAACGTTAGACTTGCTTGGGTGAAGGTAAACCATCAAAAGATCATATTTTGTTTCGGTTTAATCCTCTCCGCCAACCCATTCGAGCGGTTTTCGAGCGGCCTTTGACTCCAGTGTGTGGACGCTCGGGACGGAAACACTTCGGGAATGAAACGAGCGCCGTGATTGGTGCTGCCGCTGTGGGCGGATACTGTTTAATGCAAAATGAAACTGACGCCATTTTGGATCCACACAGCATCCCGTTTTCACTTTAAAACGGACGCAAGCAAGACTCCAACATGGCTGACCATAATTCACAGTTTCACACGCAGGAGACCACACTCCATTATATAGTTGGAGGACCAAGCGAAGGAAATGGAGTACATGCAGTTGGTGCACTCGTTTTCTACATTTGTAGATATCTTACACTTTGTTTATTTGGACATCTTTGGAATTATGGTATGTTAATTAAAATGCGAACGTTGGTGTATACTGTGGAAAGTAGTAGTATGTTTTTAATCATTTTATAAAGCTGCCAAATAAGGCAACCTCAGAAATTATACATTAAATACTGATAATAGTTAACACACATATCATAAATGTATGCGGTATTAATATTTACCATACATTGTAGCGCTCATCAAAATTTAATTTTTGTTTTCGATGGACGGGTCATACCTCAAAAACACGGTGTGGGTCAGATGAGACAGAGAAAGCGGAGCGTGCCGGTGTTCAAACCTGACGCACCTATGGTCAAACTGAAACGCGACGGGGATGGAACGAAGGCTCCTATTGGCTGAAAGAAAAGTCCTCTAATCTCATTGGGTTACTTTATATGTCACTCAAACTGACCTGTACACGTCGCTATTAATGACAGTATTGCCGACGATTATTTAAAGCGGAGATGAGAGCCAAATATCTGCAGGTTTTCATTCCAACCAAACGACTCCACCAGCAAATTTCTCCTCCAAGTAAAGAAGAGGAGGTCATCAGTGAAATTACCTGCTCAGGTGATCATTTGGAATAAAAACATGTATACTGTTGACACCGCATGGCACATCAAAACAAGTGATCTTACAACAGACAGCAAAATGTGTCCATGTGTATTCATTATTTTTAAACTGGACTGAAGTCTACTGAATCCAGAGCTCTTCTCATTCAACTTGACTAATAGCGCTCTCTGCTGGAGTACTGCTGAGGCGTCAACACTCTTGGAAAAAAATACTTACAATTTAGTACTACTTTCAATAGGTCCACCTCTGAACTTCTGACCACAGAATCACTTGATGATATTGATGATGATATTGTTTCATAAGTATCATTGGAGCAGGTATATGCTTCATTGGTGCTTGAAAGCAAGTCAATTAAGCGTTTTATTTTTCTCTTTTTACATTTATTTTAAATCAATACACACAACAATACATTGCTGTTTCAAAAATGTCACAGGTAAATCATAATGTATATCCTTTAGAGCTGCAACAATTAATCAATTAGTTGCCAACTATTAGCTATATTAGTCACCAAATATTTTTTACAATCAATTAATCGTTTTGAGTCATTCTTAAGAAGAAAATTTCCAAATTCTCTGATTCAGGCTTCTCAAATATGAATATTTTCTGGGTTCTTTATTCCTTCTATGATAATAAACTGAATATATTTGGGTTTTGGACTGTTGGTCGGGACAAGACAAAACATTTTAAAACGTCACCTTGGGCTCTGGGAAAAAGTTATCGACATTTTTCACCATTTTAAGGACCAAACAACTAATCGAAAATAATTGATATAATAGATAATGAAAATAATCGTTAGTTGTAGCCCTAATATCCTTTACGTCTTTGCATATTGTACATATCCAGTGTGAGTTTTCTTTTAAAAAAAAAAAAAGTGGGCAGAATAGCGTCTATAAAGAGCTATTAAACTTAAATTCCTGTGCAAGCCTCTCTAATTCCTTCTCAAGCCTTAATATTTTTTATGGTTGAATTCAATTTGTGCATAGATACATTAACCCTTATGACGAAAAAAAAGTGAATGCACACTGTTATATTTCGAATAAATATTTTCTGTAGACCCTAATTAAGGTATATTGACTTTTATTGATGTTATTGTTAATTATGTTTATTTTTTATATTCATTTTAATTTGTTAACTTTTTCATATTTAATTTAACATTCCCAGTTTCCAAAAAAAAAATATATAATTCCTGCGCAAAAGTATGCGCAGCTAGCAGGTCCTTGAAGAACAATAAGGAGGGTTGAAGTTCAAAGTTCGAGGTAAAGATGTTTTAAAAGGATACGAGATGCGTTAAACTTTATTATTCAACATTCAGCACAGCCTAAACACAGCCTTTACAATAATGGCAATCAAATAATGGCGATAAAATTAAATTTAGAGTAAATAAGTATTGTATTTGTGTTTTAATTTCCGTGCGGAGGACGTACGGGAGTAGCTAGATGCAGTGGTGGTTTTCGTGCTGACATCTTTGCGCTGCAGCACAGTTGAATAACATAGCAAGCTAGCTAAAGGTAGAGGTAAACAAACGCGCTAAAACATACAAACCTCACCTTTTAGTTACATAGAAATCTTATGCTATGCCATTGCATCTGTCTAGTATTCAGTAATTACCGACGGTATGGCAGCTTTGTTGTTGCAGGGCCGTGTTAACCTTTGTAGGAAATACAGTAGAGGTTTAACGTGGACGTTGTCGAGGCAAAACTCTCACATATTAGCAAACAAGCCGATATATAGCGATAGTGTTAAAAATGTGCTATTCAGGTGCGCCAATGTCAGAAAGATGCCCATTTCAAAATCACAGCGGACACTTACAGGTCAGCCAGAGAAACTTATACAGGTAAGTTAAGTCAAACACATAATAGATTGACTAAATATCGTAGTTGGACGAATGATTTTTTTTTTTTTTTGTGCAATCCCAGATTTGGGTAACTTTGTGACTGTTAGTGATGTGAGTTGTGAGAAAAATCTGCAACGAGTCTGTGAAGTGTGATGTGTAAAGTTATACCACTAGCCTAAACAACGAGCTTCACTATTCACACAGCGATTTCCACCAGTAATATCAGTTGTGGCTGTGAGAGTTAACTTAAAGGACAGGTTCACAATTTTTCAAGTCTGTCTTAAAACAACAGTCAGGTGCCCATATGAACACTGAAAGAGGTTTTACTGGCTGTAATAATTTCTTCTGTTCATACTGGCTATTAAAAGATCCCCTTCAAATGTCCTTAACCTTCCTTTAAATTGAGAGTATATTCGGGTGACTGTTTTTTGGAAGTGGACTACTGACAGTGACAATCATCAGTACCCATTCAAAACGTGCTAAAGACATTCCCTTGGATAGATTAGATATGTTTCTCAGTTTGTAGTTTAGGATGGTTTTAATATATGTGATTAATATGTTATTCTACTGTGGAAGTTCTTTGAGATAATTCATGTTGCTTGTTGTTGTAAATTAATCGTATTGTGATGACATTTTCTATATTTGTTGGATTTGTTTATATGTTGTATTCATAATGAACGTGCAATCATTTGATCTCCCCTCTGTCATGTATTTTTGATATTTTGTCACAACAAAATATGTTGTCCCAATGTTCCCATTTTAGAGTCTTCTCTACAGACCTTTGAGTCCTGGCATGGTGGGAATCAGCAAAGAATTAATTAGGAACAACCTGCTGAGAAATCCCGTTGGTTTGGTGAATTTGTTAGGTACACACAAATTCTTTATCAACTTGAATATGTTTATTTATTTCATTAGCTAGCTACACATGATGAAAAACACTTTGATTACAGGAGCAACAAACTTCTTCAGTACATCTCAATCTAAACAAGAGAAAAATAAAAGTAATGGACCAAAGGGAAAAACTCCAGAGGAAGATGAAGGTAAGGGTTATATTGCTCTAACTATATGTCACATGACAGTTCATTGATTTCCATCTCCATCCTGATCCTCTTTATACTCCTCTTCCGTAATCCACCTCACCTTTCAGAGGAGAAGAAACGTCGTGAGCAGGAGGACCAGATGTACCGGGAGCGCCTGCGGACCCTCTTCATTATAGCGCTCATCATGAGCCTGCTGAACTCCATCAATACGAGTGGCGGTAACATCTCCTGGAATGATTTTGTCAATGAGATGTTGGCTAAGGGAGAGGTGTCACGCGTACAAGTCGTTCCCGAGAGTGACATTGTAGAAATCTACCTTCACCCTGGAGCAGTTATCTTCGGAAGGCCTGTATGTTGAGCAGAATTGAATACACACACATAACAATTAACCTGCATCTGAATTATTACAGTCAATGTGCATGCTAGCGTTTCATTTCCTGTTTTGGCAGAGGCTGGCACTCATGTACAGAATGCAGGTTGCCAACATTGACAAATTTGAGGAGAAGCTGAGAGCTGCTGAAGAAGAGCTGAATATCGACACAAAGGATAGGATACCGGTCTCCTACAAACGCACTGGATTCTTTGGGAAGTAAGATCATGACTTTTCTGGAAGAAATACATTCATGAGGTGCATGCAGGGCATTTCTAAGCAATTTGAAGGAATGTGTCAACCACAAAAAACATTCTCAATTAACTTGTGATTATGCCGGGCTTCTCATTAGTAATTTCATAAGCGAGACATTTTTAAAACCTCATGAAATGTTTCTTTATCTGTTTACTTTGCAGTGCGGTCTATGCTCTGGGAATGGCAGCCATCGGCGTGGCTATTCTCTGGTACATCTTTCGTCTAGCAGGCATGGGTGGCAGAGAGGGTGGCTTCAGTGCTTTTGTAAGTAACAGCACTTAAACTAATTTACATGCGTGTGTTTGATCTCAACAGAGTAATATCTGCATATTACAATGTACTTCACAGAATCAGCTAAAGATGGCCAAGTTCACCATTGTGGATGGCAAGTCAGGGAAAGGTGTGAGTTTCAAAGATGTAGCGGGCATGCATGAGGCTAAGATGGAAGTGAAGGAATTTGTCGACTACCTCAAGGTAAGCGTCCAGACTCAGGGTGAAATATGTTTGTCTCGTATATTACTTAACACGTGTGTTTTTATGTGAAACAAGCTTATCATTTATCAACTATCTACCTGATAAATCTGAGTCTTGTAGATAAACCATCTGTATCTCACATGATTACAACTTTAATTTAGCTTCATGTTCATGTTATCTTTTTCAGAATCCTGAACGATACCTCCAGCTGGGAGCCAAGGTTCCCAAGGGTGCGTTATTGCTCGGGCCTCCAGGTTGTGGGAAGACTCTGCTGGCCAAGGCTGTAGCCACTGAGGCTCAGGTGCCCTTCCTGGCGATGGCTGGCTCTGAGTTTGTGGAGGTTATTGGAGGTATGCCGGGATAGCACTAGCAATTGATATGGCATACAACATACATACTGATTATTCCTCAAAAATGTATTGTGTTTAGAATAATTCAGTCATGCTATGGTTATTAAAGTATTGGTCAAGTATTGGTATTTGATGTAGGTTTAGTTTAGTTGTTACTATTAATCCTATATTTTTATGTGAATTATATCATGTTTTTGTGTGTAGGCCTGGGTGCTGCCAGGGTGAGGAGTCTGTTCAAAGAGGCTCGTGCCCGGGCACCCTGCATCGTCTACATCGACGAGATCGACGCTGTGGGGAAGAAGCGCTCCACCAACATGTCAGGTTTCTCCAACACTGAGGAGGAGCAGACCCTGAACCAGCTGCTGGTAGAGATGGATGGTGAGTTAAACCTGAAATTTCAGAGCAGCTTGTAGTCATTACAGGCTAACTTTGCAGACACTGATGTCATTTTGAACTCTTTTACCTCTGCAGGAATGGGAACGACAGACCATGTGATTGTCCTCGCCTCCACTAACAGAGCAGATATCTTGGACAATGCTCTGATGAGACCCGGCCGATTGGACAGGCACATCTTCATAGATCTGCCCACCCTGCAGGTAGTCTCAAGCAGTCACAAAACCTAGTTGTGCCATTTGAAGTTATGATTTTATAAATTCCAGTGTTACAATAAGTTCATAAAGGAAATTTATGGCACTTTCTCAAGTAGTCCCTATATTTGCCTTTACTATAAATTGGTATTTCCATTATATACTCTCAAGCAATCAAACAGAAAACACTAACAAAACTGATCCACTTTAACTGTGTAGTAGATTCAGACAGAGTTTGTCAGTTAAATCTAATGTGTTTCATGTTTGTTGTTGTTTTTCTAGGAGAGGAAGGAGATCTTTGAGCAACATCTGAAGCTCTTAAAGCTGACCCAACCAGCTAATTTCTACTCGTTGCGTCTGGCTGAGCTCAGCCCAGGCTTCAGTGGTATATACATATTTACTGTCTTGTCCTCATATAAATGTATGCACATCTTCGGTCCTGACAGAATAATTGCTTGTCAACATCAATGAGCACTTGTTCAACAACTATGAACATCTTTTGGATATCACAGCACAAAAATGTTTATAGAGATGTCATCCCAGTAAGATGATTTTGAAACCTCTGTCCCTCCAGGTGCAGACATTGCTAACATTTGTAACGAGGCTGCTCTGCATGCTGCCAGAGAGGGGTACAAGTCCATCGATACTTTCAACTTTGAGTATGCAGTGGAGAGAGTAATAGCAGGTACAACATTGCAAACACTACTTGTATTGTAGGAAAACAATGAATTTTGTTATGTCTGAGTTGCTACTCAGTGCATATCTGTTTGTGTGTGTCTTTAGGAAGTGCAAAGAAGAGTAAGATCCTATCTAAAGAGGAGCAGAGAGTGGTTGCCTTCCATGAGTCTGGACACGCTTTAGTGGGATGGCTACTTGAGCATACAGAGGCAGTCATGAAGGTAACACAGATGAGGGTCTTCACGAATGGATGCATATAAAAGGCCTTAAAACAATCCTTAAACAGTAATTTTATAAATGAAGAAAGGCTTCACTTCTAGCTCATTTCACTGTTTTAATAGCTCTTTAGTTGAAATCATCAATAGATCATGCCGTGTGTGTTTCAGGTGTCCATCGCACCGCGGACTAATGCGGCTCTGGGATTTGCCCAGATCTTGCCTCGTGACCAGTATCTGTTCACCAAGGAGCAACTGTTTGAGCGAATGTGCATGGCTCTCGGAGGAAGAACTGCCGAGGCTATCACCTTTAACAAGGTTACAACAGGTACATGCCATCTATACATAACCACAGCATATTCACATGCATATCATCTCCTTCCTATGAGGCACATCATCCTGTTCTGCTCAAATTTCTAGCCCTTCTCAATCTCAGTTGTTTATTATTTAAAGTTTATTAGATTAAATAAACCCTATTAAGTCCTGAAATAGAGTGAGATTATTTCCCTTATTTCAAATAAGATTAAAATGTTTCAAGAGTTCTGTAGAATATTTGTATTTTAGCAATTATGTTTCAGGATATTTCAATCATGTCAAATTAGGGAAACCGCGATGAAAGCAAATTTAATTTTGTCTCTCCAGTAGCAGATTTCTTTCTTGTCATAGGAAAACAACTACAATTGGTTGCCCATATTTTTAATGTACTTGGAATTTTTTTGTCCACTAATCAACTATCAATTCTGATTAACTCTTAACTCTGGATAGAAATTTCAGCCAAAAATCTAAGATTTAAATAGAAAATGTAAAATACAAAAACACTGTATATTTTGACTTGGGTTAAACTCATTGTTCTACCTCTGTGTCCCCAGGAGCTCAGGATGACTTGCGTAAGGTGACACGTGTGGCCTACTCGATGGTGAAGCAGTACGGCATGTGTGACAGTGTCGGCCAGGTCTCATTCCCAGAAACGGAGGAGCAAGGTGCTGTTGGACGTCGGCCTTTCAGCCAGGGTCTGCAGCAGCAGATGGACCACGTGGGTTCTAAAATTGGATTAGTTTTCTATTTGTTAGCCCACATTAGCACACTATTATTATTATTTCAGTAAGCCATAATGTCAATATGGCCCTGTTTACACCTCCTATTAACATGTGTCTTGGGAGAATACCCATCCTATTGATTTGCTCTAACACTGCATCTGAACATATATAGAGTTATATGCAGCGATCTCCCCACAGCTGTGCATTTAGAGGCACAGCAGTGTAACTTCACTGATTATTTAAATCTCCAGACACACTGACAGGATCGGTCAGGATCTAATGTTAATGTCCTCACATACAAAAGTCAGCTGTTAAATACACACAGTCCAGGTTCATACAGTGAAATATTTTGGAGTAAAGCAGCCGTCCTCCTGATGAATCCTGAGCTCCATTATGTCAAGCAGTGCAGCAAAACTTAAAAACTACAGTTATCAACTAGACAGGACAGAGGAAAGTATTCAGGGGAAACAGAATTAAACATTTATCTTCTGAAATACTTTTTTAGACAGACAAGCGAAAAACAAGTTGTTTTCTGGTTTTGGTTTAATTTCTATTCCAGTTGCGGATTTGAAGATGAAAACAGGTTAGACGAACGGGAAAACAGGGAAAAAACGGGACGTGGATTTCGTGTTTTAATTCAAATGCATTTCTTTATCCTGTTATCAAACAAGTTGAACACAGTTTTGGATGGAGGGTTCACGGAACGAGAGGCAGCAATGCAATTCCTGTGCCTAGTCTGCCAGAAAATAGAGGAAGTCAGTTGAGTAGGCGGTCCTTCAGTGTGGCCCAGGACACATTGGGTGCATCCCAAGTCTCTTGAATTGCATCCACGTTTCCCTCACTTGTGTCTTTTCCTTGCGTCTTAGTCCCTCCCACCGTGGATGCAAGGAGAGACGCAAGGGAACCAAGCGAGGAGAGAGGAAACGAGACATGAGACGTCCTCTCCTCTGAAGCGTCATGTGAAGCGATGTCCGTTTCTGATGACGGCGATAATGATCACAGCAGATAGTGAAAAGATAATGAAAAGAAAAATCTTTCTAATAAATGAAGAAAGTTTTTATGGTTCTTTTGTTGATCAGACTGACAATTAATAGATTTTAACTACATAATGAATCAGAAAACAAGTAAAGCATAGAACTTGATAATGATACACTTAAATTGAATCTGTAATCTGTCTCCACTTCGGTATGAAACTGCCGTGATGTATCAGATCAGTCAGATCAGCTGCAGCGTCCAATCAATAACTGATATCCAATAAGGGGGCGTGTCGGCCAGTGAAAGACTTCCGTGAAGGCTGCTCTCATGTTTCCTCGCTCCTCGCTCCTCCGAGCAAAATAAGAGACTTGGGACGCTCGTCAAAATGGCGCATCAGGAACAACTTCTGGCTCAGGTCGAGGAGCGAGGAGCCATAAAATAAGAGACTTGAGATGTGCCCACTGTGTTGACTTTGCTAAAAGAATGTGGCCACGTGCGGCTCAGACCACTTCCACATGTGGTCTGATTGATGGGATCTTAATGCATGTTTAATGCATCTTTGGTGCGTTCACACATATACTTAGAGCTATTCACTTGTGATCGGATAACCCAAGCATGTTAATGCCAGGTGTAAACAGGGCCTTATGTGTTCTGAAATAGGACTACATATAATCCCTCTGCTAACCCTCCCTAGAACTCTGAATGTTGTTTATTGTTGTCATGAAGAATAAATATCACAGCATGTTTGTTCTTTCAGGAGGCTAAGATGTTGATCGCCCGTGCCTACAGGCACACAGAGAAGCTGCTAATGGACAACAGAGACAAGCTGACAATAGTAAGTTCTTCCCTTCTTTCACTCTACATGTAGAGGCAACATCATTTGCATTTTGGTAGCTGTGAGCCTTTTGCTTTCATCGAGCACAACACTGTATTATCTTTGGTTTAGTGTCAAGTTACAGTAAGTCACAACTTGTCGGGGGTCTGTGTTTCCAGTTGGCCAATGCGCTGTTAGAGCGTGAGGTGGTGAACTACGATGACATCGAAGCTTTGCTGGGACCTCCACCCCACGGGCCTAAGAAGATGATCCTTCCACAGAGCTGGCTGGAGGCTGAGAGGGACAAACAAGACACAGGAGAGGACGAACCTCCGCCACCTCCCCGCAAACACAATGAGGAGGACATGAACCCACAGCTGGTTTGATCTTAAAATGTATTGTCTCAGAATTATTTCCCATCTGCTGTGTTTGGTGGAGTGAGTGACTTTTATGAAACCTGGCGTTGATTCCTCACGTTAAAGCTATAAATAATAAAGTCTGAAAGTTAAACTATGTTTCATAAAAGTTTCATAAAACACTGCAATCCTTGTAGCCTCTCTGCAAATAATTATTTGCACTTTTTTCCAGTTAGATCATTTCAATAATCTGAAGCAGGCCTAAACAAGCCAGTGCAGATGATTTTGGGAAGAATTCCATCATTTTCCTCATGCGCTTGTTGCACAGCCACATTACTATGCCATGCAAGCAGCAATAACAAGTCTATTTAAACAGGATGTATCTAACTAGCCTAAAGTGCAAATAGTGTAGAAAAGCCCTTTAATCAACATTTACTGTTTGTGCAGTCAACAATGACAGAATGTGTCCAACACAGTGTGGTGTTAGGTGAAAGTGGGATTATTTTTCCGCAAACAGAGCAAGTACAGGTTTGTATTGCACTTGACAATGCACATTATTTCACGTGTGCAGATGATATTGCAAGGAAGCTTCTGGACATCTGTTACTCCAGTTATTCTATGCATAAAAAAGCGTCTTTAGGGGTGATTTTTCTACCTTGGCAGAGAGTACATATGCACCAAATATATTTGCATTAATTCAGGTAACTCCTGTGTACACAAACGCGTTGAAGTCTGCATTGTTGTGTTTGATATCCGAATGACCAGCATTAAACTATACTCAGTTTTTCACAAAGAAGAATCACAACTGTTTGTTTGACATTTATATATAAGAGTGTGAACAAGAGTCATCTATTGACTGAGTTGGAACAGTAGTGGTTAAAATTAAAACATATCCTTTTCTAGGAAAACTTCTGTTTGACAGCTTCTGTTTGATTTGTTAATTTGACTGGACAGTTCTTATGATTAGTAATTCCACCCTGCTGCGGTTCTGTTTACACAGTCATAGTTTTGCCAAAAAATGGCAAAATTTCCACTTGATCTTGAAACTGATGACACGACATGAAATCTGAAAGATGCTAGTTGGATAGTGAAGAACTGGATTATGCTGCAGGAGTTGTTTTCTTAAGTTTCTTAGGATGTTTTTAAGCTGCTATTCTGCTGTAAAAACTGGCATTGGAATTTATTGTAATAGACTGAATTGTCCCTTGAGAATCGTGTTTCATGCAGATTTAGGAAAATCATTTCAAGGCGGACATTTAAAAGTGTCTGTCATGCAAATTGACGATTAAGCAGCAGATAACACTCCTAATCCTTTGGTCGTCTTCTCACTGTGAAACATACATATTGAGGATGAGATGGGTCAGTTTGTGGCAGTGTTTTGTCTGGAACAAGATCTTTGTATTAGGGGCTGTGTATTGGTTTGATTGACAAAGTGAATATGAAGTCCCTGGATAGTCTTGCTTAATATTTAAATAAAGTTTTATTTAAACTTCTGTGTGTTGCACTTTTATGGAATATTCTATTTTAATGCCATATATGAATTGATGCATGAATTAGGAATTAACCTGTTAAAACCCGTGCAGAGTATCTTACTTCATAATGAGCAATACACACACTAAATAAAATATTTACATTTATTCTGTAAACACCAGTATAATTGAAATTCAATGAACATATTAAAAAACATCATTCAAAGTCTTCACCTCCAGATACATTGATTCCAGAAAATCATGTGGTACAGCATGTTTTGTTGAGTCATATTTTGTGGCTTCCAAAAAAGATTGCTAACAGATGCTGGAATGGAGGATTTGTGATAAAATAAAAAGACAAACAAAATCAATATCAAAGCAAATTCATCTTATAAAATAATATATAAAAAGAAATACATTTAAAAGATTTTCTAATGTCTCCGGTTTGTTGTATACATCATTACTGAACAATCCAAGTCTGAGGAGAAACAAAACCAGACATGGACACACACTTCAACACACGTTCTGTTTGCCTTGCAGCATGCACAGCTCCTCTCTTTGCAGCCGATCCTATCAACAATTGATATTTCTTTCTTGTTTACTTCTCCTGAGCTCTCCACTAAACATTTAAACAAGTCATTTTCTGTCCAAATGATCCTCACCTTAGGCACTTTAGGTTAAAGACGAATTGTTCTGCATAGCATTGGTTTATTTTTCCTTGGCACATGTCAAATCCAGTCATAGACTAAAAACTTGTCAAATGTGTCCAGAGAAACACCCCAAGGCATGTCCCCTAACTGGTGTTGAGTCACACAGATCTTCTTTCTGTAGGTTGCTCTCCATCTTAACGTGGGTCATACATGTTGGCCAGTTTCTTAAAGCGTGGTCCCCAGTCGTTGAGGTAGTCGTAGTCCTGGTCTCCATCGGAGCTGCCTGAAGCAATGGAGCTGAGACTGCCTGCCAGTGAGCCCTCTCCCTCATAGTCATAGATCAGGGCTGTGTCATATGGAGGCACATTAGGATCATTGTCTGCAGCCTCCAGGCCCTGAGGGGAGAAATATAACAAGATGTTTCATATGATAAGGTTAAAGCAGATGGCCTGGGAAGGCTGCTTTAATTTATGACACAAGTTCCTGTTGAAAAGTCAGAGTAAACATTTTTGGGGTTGGGATATATACAAAAGATGTCAAAGATTTTTAATTAAATAGAATTACCTTGATACAAGTGACATGGTCTTAACTATTTGACGTCTCCTAACCTCGACAAGCCTGGAAGCCATGAATGTCTAAATAAAATTTTGTGCCAATCCATCTAGTAGATTTTGAGATATTTCAGAGGATAAGTGAAAACTCAGAGACCTGCTGTTGGCGCAGGAGAGAAAAAGTCTGTAGGTTTAATCCTCTGGGGACCATGATTGTACAAAACTGGCGATCTAAAAGTTGTTGAGGTATTTTTATCAGACCAACATTGCCATTCCTAGAGTAATGCTGCTACCATGGCAAAAAATATTTAAAACAAGTGAAACTACATTACAGTTTGGAGGATATTATCTCATCCCTAAGGGGAGTTTACTATTTATTATGAGGAAGATGCTTCTTATAAGAAAATGAATTTGTGTGACTTATAAGTCATGATGTAATTCTTTGAAAATATCTATAGTATCTTAATCTATTTATGTTTAATATATACTGTATATAGTTTTGACCCCATGCTGCAACAATGGCATGCATAAAAAGTCAAATAAAGCCATTATAGATTTTTAAGAAATGCTGCCCATTTCTCACTCCTATCAATAAAAACTGCCCCTCTCTCTCCTGAGCCATCCTGTTTCTTTACACTTTGGAATGAAATCTCCCTATGTCATGTCCCATCCCAATATCCTGTTTCAATAGGAAAGATATCAAAAATAGGAAGTAAGATGCTCTTAAAGGCTTACTCAGTAATTTGTCCACAACATAAGTTCAAACATAGCAGAAATGTTTGATTTATAGATACAAAATCAACAATGTCATGTCTTTCTAAACTGATCACAATGAAAATATAGGCCTGTCATTGTTCCTTTGTGTACAAATATTACAGATCTAAACAGCTTAGCTTTAGATTCTGGTTTAGACCTTTAAAATGCATTTTCATTATAAACTTTAGGTAAGTCAGGGCCATGGTGGAAGCCTCTCACATCATTGATGTAGTCCTCAATGTCAGTGGGATCTGCAGGAGGCCTCCGTGGGTAGGTGGGGGAAGGCAGGTTGTGGGGGGCATCCCTCCTGAGGGGCTGCTTGCCTCGAGGAACACCAGACACTGGACAGTAGGACCCGGGGGTCGAAGGAGCATCGAGGGGATTCCACAGCAGGTCGATGTTGAAGGCATTCTGCAGACAGATTGGCACAAGCTGCAGATTAACACTGCCTGCTCCATCATCACTTAGAAATGAATGCCATCGATTACTATAGCTAGACGATCTTGTGTCATGTATGTTCACGATCAATCTCTCAGACCTAAACCCTAGACCATGTTGAGACAAAAGACAATCAACCAAAAAATTAATTAAAACTTTTCTCTTAGCCTCTCTCATGCAAATCATGTAGCCTTACCTCATCTTCTTCACCTCCTCCTTGCTCATCATAGTTGAGGACATTGTCACGTATGTCATCCTCTGAATCCCCAACAAGCAGACCTGTTCCCTTCTTGATATGGTGGTGTCTCCCACAAGTGGTCACCGCCACAGCGAGGAGGAGCAGCACTGCAATCAAACAGGTTAATACATACATCATATAGACAAGACTTTTGAGATAATTTGTAACTTATTATAATTAACCATATTTGAAAAAGTGTGATTATTTGTACACTGAATTCCAAAATGGACATTACCTCTAGTCATTTCATTCAACTTGTTTAAAATGTAGTTCACACACATTATAATTGTAGTTGATTTTCACTGGAAACAACTGAAAGTGTTTCAAGCTAGCGTCATGGTTGTTAAATTAAAAAACAAGATTTTAAGACTGAATGATGTGTTCAAGATGTAACTTACACAGTAGGAGTGCAATACTGGCCATGATGATAATGAGAGCAAAGAAGCTGATCCCCACACTGGAGCCAAAGACCGCCCCTGCCTCAGACTTACAGTCTCCGAAGGAGTCACAGAGACACACAGTGACATTGACCTGAGCATAAGCACTGAGAATAGGACTCCCAGAGTCTGACACCATCACTGTGACCGCGTACTCTCCTGCCTCCAGCTCTACAAGGGGCTGAAGCAGTGAATGAGTATCTGAAGTGAGAAAGGGTAGTAATTAGAATAGTGTGAGGTCAGGAGAGTTACTGGAAAACAAACCCCTGATGCTCTTTCCTTACCATTGACTTGAATAACAGTCCAATTGATTGACACGTCTTCGGGCATTTCAAAGATGAAAGGTGCAGCGTGCGGCGGAAGGTCTTCGTCCACAGCAGTCAGAACCAGACCAGAACTCTTCCGGCCTGCATCCCTGCATACAGAGCCACTCAGAGGGAAGAGCTGAGGTGGGAAGTCATTGGTCTCCTTCAGTGTGATGGCCACTGTGGCAGTAGTTGACGCACCATCAGCATCTACACGGGTGAACGTTAATACACAGCAATGCTGCATGAGTTTACAACAGCCTGTAAATTATACCACAACAACGAATGTGTGACTGTCCGACTATTTCACAATTTTAATAAAACTTGCAAGAATGTTTTTGAACACAAACTTTTTTTAAAAAAAGGAAACCGCATTGGAAACAAGAAAAATTAAGTTTTAAGGTGGCTTTGGTTATATTCTCATCTCTTCTTTGTAAATTGCTTCATTATAGTATATCTAAACTTGTGCCTCTGTTGAAATTCTTGGAGTTTACATCTATTTATGTAACAGTCAAAGGTTGTCATTAGTTGGATCTTATCTAAGGAAACTTGAACACAAGACAGTTTGAGAGTTAGAGAGTTAGAGAAGTGTGTGCTGCTGATGGACAATGAATGATTCCCATAAAGTATATTGCAAGTGAGGGGATGCCAGGCCCAGATCTTTACTTCTCCTTGATGAAAACAAATTATTTTACCAGAAATATCTGTTCTGTGACACATAAGTTGAAATACATTATAGTATTTCATTTAATTTAAATACACTGACCTGTAACCTTGACAACAGCATTGTAGATATTGTTTTTAACATGTGGAGATCGCATGTTAAAGGTTCTCTTGGCGATAATTTCTCCAGTATCTTTGTTGATGTCGAGCCACCTCTCAGGATCTCTGCTAATATCATACCTGCAGCACGGAGAGTGGAGGAACAGTTACAGCCACACACACACACACATAAACTATCTTATTTGCATTCTCAAAAGCGTAAAAAATACCCTTCTTGTGTTGTTGTTGCTTCATACCTCAGGACAGAATTATCAGGGTCATAGGCAATATTGCTTTTCAGTATTGTTCCAGGAACCACAGACTCAGGGACCACGATCTGTATGGGGTCCTCCCTGAAATGTGGAGCTTCATTCTCGTTCACAACAGTGACCACCACTGTAGCGGTGCTCATGGGCAGGTTTGGGGCCTTGTTGCTCAGACGATTGATATTTTCCACCTCCAGAGTCAGGATGTGCTCACTCTGTGCTTCATAATCCAGGGGCTGCAAGACAAAACAGGACAGAACAGCCTGTTTGTGGAAGGAAAACTCTGCTCTGCACTGTGGCTGAAGAATGAAGAATTAATAATAAACCTGTATGCAAAACGGTAGTTCAAACTTTAATTTTAATTTTAACAGCCCACATCAAATGAAAATGAAAAAAGACAAATAAGCATCTTTGTTGGAGTAACTTGTAGTTTAAAACTCAACCACTAGAGAGTGTTGTTGAGTTGTTTTTCAGGGCCTCATTTCATTTGGGATGTCATTGGTGTATCTGATTTCTTGTGAATGGTGCACACTGAACAGTCCTGGAGCAAAGAAAAACATATTCTTGTTGTCTTCTAAAAACTTACAGCTTCAGTGTTTTCATTTTGATAGAGGATCATATTCTCTCCTTTGTGGGTTGAGAAGATTTTACTTACTACACTATCGCTCTACTTTATGGATCTGTAAATTCCTAATAATTTCTTAACAGGTTCCTTTAAAATGCAAAAAATGCCAGAATTGACATTAACAAACATACAGTTCAACACATATAGAGTAATGTGTCCAAGAATAATGACATTGCATTCAATTTTATTTAAACAGAACAACTCTTTCAAGGAAATTCATCAGAAACTCAACACAACTAACTAAACTCTGATGAAAATATGTCTCACAATTTTGTCTCAATTTTTGCTGTAATTAGTACCAAATTGCATTTGCATTGCACAAACAAACAATTATTAGGAAATAACTGAGAGAAAAAAACAACCACAACCACAAAACTCATGAGACAAACCACAAAAATCATATTGGTCACAGAATCCTTTTTTTTAACTCCTGAAAAGTTTGCCTTGAATTTTCACTTGTCTGAAGTGAAAAAGACAAAACAAAGATAAAATAAATCAAATAAATCATAAAGCTGAGGTGAGGAACCATGCTAATGGCATTCATTTGTCTCCTCATCCACATAGGTTTATCAGTGTGACTTTAGAGCAGCAAACGTCTAACGGCAGATCAGCCAACTGTACCTTCACCACCATCACAACACCCTGGTTGGTGGCAGGATCCGTAGTGATGGCGAAGTTTCCATGGGGGTCATTAGAAATTGAGTATTTGGCCTCCCAGTTTCCTGTTCCACGATCATCTCTGTCTGTCACATTCACCCGACCAATCTCATAGTCCTTCCTGTTCTCCACCGCTGTCATACTGTACTACATGCACCACACACACAAAACAGATCAAAAGATTTAAACCACTGTGACACAATAAACATCATAATATATGATTAGTTGAATTAACGATTAATATGTAAGTATTTAATTCCTTGTGATTGAAGTGTTTTGAATCAATTTTTTAAATGATCTTGTTTCATATATTATTTTTGGAGACTCACCGAGGCAGGGCTGAACTGTGGGGCGTGATTGTTGATGTCAGATACATGTATGATAGCCACACCTTCACTTGTTAGCCCCATGCCCCCCATATCAGCAATCTGTAGTTTTAATCGGAAACTTTTCACCACCTAGGAAAGAGTACAGTAAGTTTTAATGGCATTAACCACACTGTGATCATCTAACACTGCAAAAAAAATGTGCATCTTAACCTTGACATAGAAATTTCACTGATTGAGTCTTGAGTCCTATATGTGCTATTTCAAAATTATTCCAGCTAAAAAATCTGTTGGATTGCTTTGCAGTTCTTCTGATGTAAATGAATGAAAAGTTTTCAGAAGTTTCTTTTTCTGATAACTCAACAGACAATGAGAATATTTCCATCAGCATGTTTGCAACAGAAAGCCAAGCAAAGGCTTTTAAAAATCTGCCAATATGGTGAAATATATTCTCATATTGAAACAATCAATCAGCACGAATTATCCTGAATTTTACATGTGGAGTTAATTTGCTTTCTTTCAAGACATTCTCACAAGTGTTCAATTGTGAGAAGACACAGTATAACACTACTTTTTTTTAACACAACATGTTTTAAATTGTAGATATAGGTTTTTTAGATGATTTATGAAACCTGCTGAAGGAAAAGGGTTGGGATATTAATTTGAGATCCACATTGTGTTTGTGGTGCTCCCTACCTCTCGGTCCAGGCCTACATCTCTTGTATAGATGGCTCCTGTCTGGTTGTTGATACCAAACATAGTCTTGGTAACAGCGTTGGCAGGAATGCTCTCCTGGCCGATGATAGAGTAGCTCAGATGAGCGTTTTCTGTCATCGGGTCATCTGCATCAGTGGCTGACACTGACATCACTGATGTGCCTGTCAAAAACAATTGAAAGCTCCGGTCAGGTGGAAAGATCAGTCGGTGTCAAACACTGATATGTGACATTTGTGTTGAGGCTGCAGGCCTGTCAATCTTAACAAAACATTTAGCTTTTTTAAAAATCATTCATTTGGTGTTAGTGTTCTAATATGTTCACCAGCTAGTCACTAAGTCTGTCCATCTGCCATTTGGTGCTGGGCAGGTAGCGTACAGTCAATTATTAGAGCTTTTTTGCTCATAATAAATGCCAGCTAGCTCTTTATGCTAACAAGGCTAATGAGGGCGATGCGAGAACCAGAAAACCAAAACAAATGAGCTGAGAGACTCTCCCCTCTGCTCAGTAGAGGTGAGGGGAACTGAAGAGTCAGATGATAGTTAACAGTGGGTTCGTCACTACTAGTCATTTGATCCATTATTCATATAAAAATATTGTTTAGCAGATTTAACAGCTTTTCAACTGTTAAACTGTGTGCTGTAGTTTCAATGATACACTGAAACAAACAAACAGTATGGGAAAAATGATATACTTAACTTCAGAAGGGAATAGAAGATTAATGATGGGAACGCTATGGTTGAAGCAGATCAAAAATAAAAGGTTTGGAAGGTAGTGTGTAATATGTGGATTTACCTGGAACTGAGAACTCAGAGACGGTACCAGTGAACTGCTTCTGGGTGAAGGCAGGTCTGTTGTCATTCTGATCCAGCACTACTATCTCTATGGTGGTCGGATTCTCTAGTCTTTCTCCGCTTGGGGACAGCGCAAAGGCTTTCAGCTACACACACACACACACACACACACACACACAGACAAATGTTCTTTAAAACTGAAATCATGAGATTGTTGTCTTTTACTATTAATCACCATATATCTCATGCATTCTATGAAGAACATATCCAACAGGCCACTCAAGGTGACTGTAGGTATTTGTAGTATCTGTACAAAACAGATGCTGGGAATGGCAGAAAGAAATGTGCAGGATGTTTGGTTCAACATCATGGGATTACATCACAAGTCATCTGGTCTGAAACATTCTGAAGTCTCTCCCAAGACGCCCATAAAGGCCCTTGGAAATTGACCTCTGGCTGTTTGTACTGTGTCTGAGCCACTGATATATGCTGTGAGCCAAAAACATGAACCGATGCTTTGAAACACATGTAAGATCTCATTAAGTGCATTCTGGCTTGTGTTAAGTACTTCTGTTTGATTGTGCTGTAAAGTCTCTGGCTGATTTAGCATGTTACTCCCATAAGAAGTCTCTTACCGTGAAGCTGTTGTATTTCTCTCTGTCCAGTGGCCGCTTGCTCCTGATTATTCCTGTTTTATCATCGATCTCAAACAAGTTCTTGGGCTCCTGGTCCACCCCTGGTCCTTCTAACTTGTAGATCACCTCACCTGTAAAGATTTTGTCCGATTTGATCTGGACAGAGAGAGAACATAAAGTCGGTGATCACCACAACCTCATGGGAAGGTGGAGGGAGGATTGTAAACCATATGTCGTAACACCAGATGTTAGTGTGCTGACAGTTAGGGACCTTGAGACAAGAATGTTTAAATTGAGAGAGGCCTTTAACCTAAAGCAGGAAGCGGAAATCTGAACTAATAATAGCGAGTAGTCTATATTTTATGTATTTTGTATAGACTGTGATATATTGCCTATATAAACGTGGCTTGATATTTCTCCTTGTATGGTAGGATTTATTTAAAAACTTATGGGTCACCTATAACAGCCTTAAGACAACATTTACATTTCTCATGTCCTTTAAACACTGCTCTGTGCTGTGTTTAATCATCTGTGAAGAAGAATTACAATCGACAGTGCATGGCTACGTAGTGGATTCAGTATTGTGTATCTTTATACAGGCTAAAGGTGAAGCACAAATACTGGAGCTAAAATAATTAGTCAATTAATCAATTAGTCGATCATCAGAAAAATAATGAATCCACAACAATGTTGATTTCATTTATTTATTTGTTTGTTTAATTTTAACAATTATATTTTGATGAATCACTTAAATAATTTTGGTTCCAGTCTCTTGATTGTGAGGATTTGCTGTTTTTTACTGTTTGATATTATTATTAACTAATTATCTTTTTTGGTCTGATAATAAATAAATATGAAGACATCACCTTGCTCTCTTGGAAACTGTGATGTGATCTTTTACTATTTTTATAGACATTTTGTAGATAAACGATTAATCAGGAAAATAAACGAAAGGAGATTGCTTGATTATGAAAATAATTGTTCATTGTTAGCCAGTGTGAAATTAGATTGGATTGAAAATGGGAAATGAATAATGTTGAGGATTTAGGCTGCAGAGGAAAGACATTTTAGTCACTTATTTATTTATCTGGATCCCTATTAGCTGTTACCAGTGCAACAGCTATTCTTCTTGGGGTTCATAGCAAAAAAAACAACAACAATTTCATATGGTTATGTAAATCAAAAGTAAGTTAAAGTAAAATTGCATATATATATATACACACACATATAGCCTATAATACATTACTAAAATATAAAAACTGGGGATAAAATAAAGTAAAACAAGGTACAGTACTAGTTTGTAATATAATCAGCAGTACTGCTGCAGCACACACTGCAATCAAATGTAATACCAGTCTACAAATAGACAGGTATTATAATCTTGCCATAAACTACAGTACATACTATATCAGTCAGAATAGCATTTAATCTATCTGTGACTCAACATGACATTTTATAGCAGCCATATAAGTACTGTTATTACTGATAATATGTTTACTTATTTATTTTGTAAGGTGGAAAAAGAACTGTGTCTACTAAAGCATGCCCTTCACTTCTCTACAGCTGCAGTTATGTGCCACTACTGCTCACATCCACTCCTATCCTTCACCATTAAGTGCCATTTACATCAGACCTGACACAGCAGTTACCACTTAATAGCTGTAGGTAAACAGTTTTACCTGGACAAGGTCTTCTGGAACCTGCTTGCTATTCTCCAGCACTCTGATTGGAGGGATGATCCAGTCCCTCTTCACCCTGACCATTCCCTTGCCTTGATTTCTCCACAGGTAAAGGGCCTGAGGACGTAGCTCGTCCTCCTTGCGCTGGGTTTCTGCAGAGCTCCACACCTGAACAAAACAACAAACGCAGCATGAATCAAAAGAAACATGTAGACAACGCTTACCACTAACATGGAGATATATGTCAGTAAGTCAGATCACATGAAGTATATATTTGATTCCAGCAATTCTCGTTCATGGACACATTATGTCATTATAGATATCTGCAGCTGTGTAAAACCATGTCTCCCTTGGTGCTACTGTATAACGTTCCCGCCGGCCTGATGGAATGGCTGAGTGCTAGCTGTAATGCTGAGGCTGTGTCCCTAATGTGAAATCCATGGGATTGTGCGGGGCAGAGGGGATGCAGTGCCGAGGCTTCAGGTTTCACTCACTAACACACGTCTTTGTCAGTTTCCTTTGATCTAAGTGCAAATTCATCTCAGGACGAGGAAACACAAACACTCATGTTCATTTCACAAGCCGTCATTCACCACATTGCTGTCTTGACCGCGTTCACACAAATACACCCACACACCCACACCCACACACACACACACACACACACACACACACACACACACAACACATGTTAGAGATACACTCGCACAACAGCTGTCGACTATGGATTTAGATCCTGTGCTTTCCCACCCTCATTCCCACTCACACACACAAATTCCCCTTTATACTCAGCTCTGCACCTGACTGGGAGTTTGGGGTCACCTTACGGATCTGCTCTGCTGTAGGAATTCCTCTGACACACTCTTATACATGATTTCTCACACACACAGGCTGACATACATGAATGTACATACACAAAACATCCACCCACACATTCTCATATGTACACATTTCCGCAAGTTGCTTCCTTCTTTTCTTTCTGTGGGAATTCACTGGATTCAGCATTACCTCCCATATGTTTTAAAGCTCAAAACTAATCCACAAAACCTCAAATGAAAGTGGATGTATTCATTTGCCAAAGAGCTCTGCGTACTATATTTATCTTTTCACTTAAATCTGACTGGATACTGATGCATGAGCTGTTTTATCACATGGAAAATAATGCAGATTTTTATTAACAAAGAGAACAATAAATAAATAAGCAGAATTATGGATCATTGGACAAATTCCTTATTTTGTGAATGGCCTGTGATCCCTGCCCTGCCTCTAGGGCGGGTGATCTGATACACTGATCCTTTGGCATGCTGCTGGACAGTGAAGGGAGGAATGGCAACCATGGCGGGCATCTGCAGGCCGAGTCAGGGGGCAGGCTAATCTTAGACTCTTCTATATTCTCGACTCTTACCTATTTAACTTTTGTAGCCGTCGTCATCCACACACTTGGAGATGTTTACACTCACATTCCAGGAGTGTATGTCAACCAAACAAATTCATCTCGATAGCCTTCTACAGTACTTTAATACTTAAGACTTCTGCAAATAACTGTATGAGCCCTCAAACTTCCAACGGCATAGCACACATTCTGCATTGTTTCTTAACCTCAAAATCAATAACAGCTGCATCACAGTTGCATTTCCAAACATAGCGCTTCTGAAGTTTGCCTGATTCGTGGACACTTCAGCTCACATGACTACCGTCTTCTGAAAATGGTGTGAACCAGTGTGAGCTTCAGTGAAAGTCCATCAAACTTAAAGACATATTAAACAGCTCTTTTCCAGCACACCATGATTTATTTACCAAGCAAAGAATAAGTAAATTTAATTAGACGATGAATGTGTTATGGTTAACTGCAGACTGACTTTAAAAGTAGTTGATGCAATCAATAAATATGAAGAGATGGAAGGGACTTGAGATGGAACAAAATTGTTTAAAGGAATACAGAATTTGCTGCTTTGTATTGAAAGATCCAGCCTTTTTACTAACTGATCAGTTAAGATCATAGATGTAGTGAGGTGTGACATCACCTATTGGTTTGCATTAGGGGTTGTTTGAAGCCCTGAGTCGCAGCTTATGGTCAGCACCATCTTTTTCCATTTGGAGCCAGGACCTTCCAAACAAGGAGTGCCTGGAGGAAACGTTTGCTTACTGTAAACATCAAGCAATGCACACTTGGGCAACATTAGCTACTTTAGGTAAATTGTGCTAACAGGGCAGGTATTGTAATCAAATAACATTAAAGTTAACAAAATGTTGCAACAATAGTCGATGCAACTCGGTGCGAGTCCCTGGCCCAGGGAGCAAACTGTCAATCACAGCTGTCAATCAATGGCCACACAGCAGACATCAAAGCCTATTGTAAGTCTTCAAGTCAGAGCAAATATTTCCAAAATGACCACCGGCACACTTATTAGAGAGCCAAAATTGAGCAATTGAGACCATAATGACTCGTTGAACAAATTGCTGACTTAATTTCTTAAGAGAAGTTGGCGCTTTTTGAATGGGAGTCAATTAGAGCAAGGGATTTTTTGGATTTCTTCTTTTTTTTCTAGTGGCCAACTGTGGCATTGCACTTTAAGGTACTTCTGTATTTCAGGGTGGCTGCAGCTCAGAAGGTAGAGCAGGTCATCCACTATCTGCAAGGTTGGCGGTTTGATTCCCTGGCTCTTCCTGTCCATGTGTCGAAGTGTCCTTGAGCAAGACACTGGACCCCAAATTCCTCCCAATGGTCAGGGTCAGGTCTTGCACGGCAGCTCCACTGCCATCGGTGTGTGAATGGGTAAATGATAAAATTGCTGTTGGCAATTTGGCTAAAATTGTAAAGTGCTTTGACCAATAAGGTAGAAAAGCACTATATAAGTGTACTCCATTTATCATTTACCATTGGCTTCAGCCTCAAACTGAGGTAGTTGCTGCTTGGTTAAGAAAGACTGTATTTGCTAAAGAATATTTTGAAAAGTTAGGTGTAACACTGAACGTTTTGTATTTATGATCATTTATATTTCTCTTGTAAATGTCTATATCCACTAGAAGTAAATCTGGTATTTTGTAAAAACTATTTTAAAAAAAGACAATTATAATGTCGCATGACTGTTTAACAAAAGCAGACAGACCCTCTGAAAACACCCTGATCAAGAGAAGAGGGCTGAAAACATTAAATGAATAAAACATGGTGTACTGGAGAAGAGTGGTGCAATGTGTTTTTAAGTTTGATTGATGAACTGGTCTGTGGTAACACTGAAGAAAAACAACAATAACAAGTCTGACACCTCCAGCTGTTCGAGAATATAAAACATTAGATGGTCAAAAAACCTTCAGATAACAAGTGATATGTCATTTCAGTTCCTTTTTACACAACATAATTGTCTTGTTCTGTCCCTGCAGTCCAAACTTTAGATGACACTGTGTTTTGTATGGCGTCTCCACCAAGTATCTGCCACTTTTATAATGTTTTTACCAGACCAAGTTGCGGTAACACCAAAGTGTCACATTACCAATTAGACCAATGAGTGCCCTTCCTGGTAGACTGAGTGATGACACCACACACAGATTAACTGTTTTAGAAGCTTTTCCCAGATACGTTTACGGCTTGGCCTTTCACCTTAGGCCCTCACAGAAGTATGGACAGCTTGTTTGGGGTTGATATGCCCTCACAGCAAGAACTGTTGAACAGTCAGTTGCTGAGGAGTGTTAAATGAGTTCTAGAAAGCTTGATTTTACCTCCCTGATCTTGGCATTAGTGACCAAAATTATATTGTCACATTGTAATTAGTATGGTTCATTTGAACTTTTAATCAAGAGGTAATGTACTAATTCACCTACTGTATCATAGATAATTAACTTTGATTTTATGGGTAATATAACCTGAAATTTAAAATTAAATGAGCAAATTCAGGTTTAAATTCATTGTCTAATCATAACTTGAAATAATAACAAGATATAAAGATATAAAGGAATGAAAAATGTTAATGCAGTCACATGTGGATTGTTAAGAGAGGCTAAATATGCAGGCAAAGAAAATCAGAGAAGAGACAAGATGTGTGGGGGTCACATATCAAATAGTTTCAGAGTGTAGTAAACACACACACATTAGCATTCACCATGTGTTGATAACCATGAAATAGGTTTCCAACTTTTGCCACTGCTGCAAATGCATTACATCTTGGACATTCATTCACAAAGCCATCGAAGTGGTCCACCTTCCAAGTATTGCTACTGTTACAAATGCATTATTTATTGGATGCACATTCACGAGCCACTGGGGCTGTCCATCCCGCCATCCCTATAAACTACTCTAGTTTTAGTGCATTTTAATATGCCAGTGCAAATGCCTGTCACATGTTACAAACCATCAACATGAATTGATATGTTGGTTGTTGTTACAAGCTTACAGGAATGCTATGGATTATGTTTACACTAGGCTGCACACATGGAGAAATATAACTGTGACAAACCATGATTTACCATGATAAGTGGTACTTTTTACAAAAAGTGTAATATATATCACCCCCCCTAAGAGAGAATCCACTGTATTTGTTTAAATGAGTATGTGTCTGTTCAACTCTGTGCTAAATGTCTAGAGGCCCAGAGTGTCTCCTCTCCAGAAGTGTGTGAGTGGAGGAATCCTTCAAGAAAAGTCTGTGCAGCTGAGACATTATGCCTGCAGCATGCCTGACAGCCTCTTTGGCCACAGGGCTAGAGGTCACACAGGTGTCCTTCTGGTCACTTCTGTTACTGGTCCTCAGACCAGTCACTCAGTTACATTGTTGGTCCCACAATCCTACTCTTTGCTAAGTCATGACTGCCTGGCATGGGCATGGACACCCTATTTTTGGTGCCACTACAAGTGTGTGTCTCCCGTGGAGCAGATGTCTGAGCTTCAAGAATGCTGACCAAGGTTATAACATTAAACTAAGACTAAAAGTAGGACTATATATCAGCATAAAACACAAAGTTACTGACAACTAAAGTGGAGAATTTATTTTTTAAATTTTATTCAATAGGGCATGGGGATTAATCTTCTTGATTCTTTCAGAAGGCATAAATAAAGTGATACAATGACCTGATGTCCAACTACAATCGTATAGAAGCCCTATTATTTATGGCAAAAAAACTACATCAGACACATTCCTTTCATTAGAATAGAACAAAAACACAATCAATCTAAACATTAATTCACAAAACAATTGAAAATTGAAATAAAAATTATCCTAAGCCATAAAAAAGCTTTGACTGAAAGATCATTTTTGTGGTCATTGCTGAGCATCCTTTTTTACACCTATACACGGGGTAATTCATTCATTCTTTAGAGGTATAAAGTGGTACAAAAACCCATTATAGCATAGCTGCTAAAACTTTTCAATTGTAAAAACAACTGTCACCACTTGGTCATCCCTGTCTCAGTCTGTAAAAAATAATGAGGCAGAAAAAACCGAAAGAAAAAGGAAAGAAAATTGACTTCACTATTCAGTCGACTAGATTTTATGATCTGGTAGTTCTCTCTCTACCCTTTGCTCCCTCTGAAACCCTAGTCAGAGTAAAACAGCCTGCAGGTATCCCCACCCAGCAGGACCTGTGATTCAGACTCTAAATCCTCTGACTGATTGTTTCCGATGAGTGAGATCTCCGCACCAGCTGGCTGCTGCTACAGACTTGATTTGTACCCGATTTCATGGTCCAGAAGCGGCCCACTCCTCTTTCCGCAAGGGGGATTACAGAGCGGGACAAATGGCATCACGTATGCATCTGGGAACAGCTGTGACTGCTGCCCACTCCTCACCACAACATACACCAATGGGCCTGAACACCGCCTGGTTCAAAACAACACCAGTCCTCTGACAATTAAAAGAGTGGGTTGAAGCACAACTGAAAGCTATCAGGTGACACTGATAAAAGCCTTTTGATCAGACTGGCAGCTGTTGATTGTTGAAATACTTTCATTCTGATGATTTTGTAGAATTCATGACAAATTTCTACTTGTTTTATTCATGAAGCAAGTATTAGAATAGACGCCTTGCCCAAAAATGCACGTAAACCAAAGGAGAAGCTTGATATACTGAGGAAAATTCGAAAAATGTATTTCTCACATGTGAACACAACTTTAGCATATAGTAACTTGTCCTTTTACACCATAGAGGAAAGATAGGCACTCAAAACATTCTATAAAATTATCATTAAAGGACTACACCAACATAAAAGTATCCTTTGAGATACAACAAAAAACAAATACCTCTTAAACCATTCTTGCAGCATAATCCACTTCTCTGTTGTTGATCTGTATGTTCAGTATGCTCCAAACACTCATTGTTTCTCCAAACTAGCTAAAAGCACTACTTCAGTGATGTGTGATTGTGTCCTAAGTGCTCTCAATCTTTGCTGGAAGTTAGCATATGTAGCAAATTATTGGTGAATCAATTGTTTGGAAAATACTGAAGATAAGAATCAACTGCGGAGGAGTGGATTAAACTGCACAAGTGATTTGAAAGGTTTTTACAGCCATTTTGATGCTTTTTTTCCGTGACTATGGGAAATCATTGGAGCACAGCGGGGGTGCCAATGCATAGGCAACCCCCCCCCCCAAAAAAACGAAGGATCATCCGTCAAAAAAATTGAACCAGGCTCAACTTTTGCTGCGACACGATGTGATGTCATCCAGCAAGGCGCTGTGTTGGCCAATCACATGCATGCAACCGCACATTCCTGGTGGATTAATTGGTAACATGAACATTAGTATTTCTACAGTTTACCTTGTGGTTAACAAAAGATAAAATAATTGAAGCTGTTATATCTTTCGAGACTTGTAAAATCCTGTCTCTGAGTATTAAAAAACTTTGTGTTTTAGCATCTGATAAGCCTTTAAATTCATGGATCTGTTACATGTCTCGCTGGTACATAAAGCATATTCACACCAAACACAGTCCCCTGAGTTGTTTTAATGCAGGGCTGTTTTCTGTCTGACTCCCCACTAACTGCTGTGAATCCAAAAAACCTTCAGCTGCCATTTGATGCAAATGAGCAAGCTATAAACTTTTCAGAGCCTCCAGTTGATGAGCATTTCATACTCAAAAGACAGATTTTCAGTTGAGTATTCTTTTAAATGGAGATTGTTTCTATTTCGTCAAACCAAGTAAACAAACTGAAAGAGCCACTTCTCTTGTTCTCTTGGACTTGAAGGTGCAATTTAACCCCATATCGACCTCACTACACAGAGCTTAAAGCTGGAGAGCGGGACTTTTACATATAAACGAACATCCGTTACGTTCAAGCGCTCGCCAAACAAGTTCACACAATGCTGATTAAGCCTCCGCCAGGCAAATCTTTCTGCATTTCACAGTATACAGAGTTTTTAAATCTGGTGTCTGGTATGACATTCCCACGCTGGCACACTAGTGTTGCATTTTATGTCAACCAGCAATGATTGATTCCCCCTCAGATTTGCCAGGGAAATTGCATGTTCGGCATCCCGACCCATCCCAACGGGTTTCTTCGTCGGACTGCAAGGCATACTGAGTATGCATGGCTAAAAGCTGTTGTAATTTTCACTGTAGGACTGTTAATATGTCACTAAGAATCTATTTAGATTCCCAGTATGTGGTCAGTTTATCCAAATAATGCCCATTTGGAAATTTGCTCCGACATTTGCGGAGCATAAACATGGATGTATAATAATACCTGGATATGGCGCCGCCACTCAGTCTTGCTTCCAATTTTTCCCAGTGGCCACTCGCGGTATTGCAGTGAAAAATTCCCCTTTGGGTGAAAAAAGCATTTTCCCCCTAGACCTCCATTATAAAAGAGACGTCTGCAAACTGTTGACAGGACACCTTGGACTGCAAACAAGGTCAATTATGACTCTTTCTATTATGAAATCTTTATCCATGGAGGTGTTATATTTGTAAAACTTTCCTCGAGCAGAGAAAAACAATTCAAAAAATATGTGATGTGATCACAATGTAAAGTCTATGGCCTGAGCAGGAACTCAAGAGCGCGGCCAGTGGGAGAAACACTGCTGTACATATTCAGTGGGCTGCATACCCCCGCAAGTAAACCCGGAAGCTAGACATTTTTTTTGGATTATGCGCCAGGCTGTACTGAATAGGTGCCATCTGGTATCCGGATCTTATAATATATCCATGGTCATAAAGCATATATCGATAGTGTTTTTGTAATTATTCTCACTGCCAGGAGGGGGAAACAAAAGTTCCACATTTCAGGTTCAAGTAGCTTTCCAATATCTGCACCAAGCCTGAGGACTAGGATCCTGCCCTAGATAGCAAAATTGCTGTGGCCCAGATCCGGCCCACACCCGACATGTTCGGCACTTTCATCTGGCCCACATACAACGTGGAATGATGGCACTTGGGCGGTCCACTCCTGTTTCCCAGATCTGGGCCAAAAGCAAGCCATATGTCAACCAAGAACAAACCAGATAAACCAGAACTGTCCCACATCCAGAATACACATACCTGGGAGCACTGCATCTTTACCAAAAAAGGCCAACATTTGATTTGGGATATTTCAGCCATATTTGCTATTTTACATGTGGGCCATTTCAGACTCACATCCATTTTGTCCAGGCCAGAAGAAGGCCAGCAGTGCTGCATCATCGCCTGAAGTGGCCCACTTCCGTATGCTATCTGGGGTGTCAGTGGATCCTGCACCTTAAAGGTCATGCTTCAGGGTTTACAAGTCTTTCAAATCATTTACAACATTTTTATATGGAAGGTCATAGATAGAAATATGACTGAAGTACTGAGGATTTGATGGAGGGGTTAGGCCTCACTGTGACAAACTGGTTTTCCCTGTGGCTGTGTCAGTTTTCTATCATCCCCATGTTCAAACGAGACAACATATATTTTCAGTGATTTTCTTGACAATCAATTTGTCATGGAATATGAAACTGAAACTCAAAAGGAGCATAAATTCACCATAAAGACTTTCAACCACAAAGTGCAGGAACTTTTGACAATAATAATAAGATCAGAGACACACTACTGATTGAAAAGATTACCATATAATATCAATTATTCATTAGCTATTTAACATCTGAAACATTTACAATGAATCATAAAGCGAATAAACACAACACTTTTCTGAATAATCACTAGAGGCCATCTCTCTCACCCTCCCAACCTGGACTCCATTACTTCTCCAAACAGAGAGAAAGACTGATGTTAGTTGGAAGTGCTGTTGGTAATATTTCAGTTTACATTGTCATCCATTTTACATCTCATAATGGCGTCTGCTGACAGGGGCTACTAATGATGCCCTGAGCCCTCTGTACACATCTGGAGTCTTGTCCTTCTCAAAACACTTCATCATTCTCTTTCCAACCAGGATGAAATGTTTAGATCGGCCTCAACCTCTGATTGCAGAGCAAGTGTAGTGCCTCTGTCGATGAAAATCAGTTGATGTTTGGCTGAAGACATCACTCAGGTAAAAACATAAACTGTATATTTGAGGAGCAGGGCAGCTAAAGGCCATTCTCGGAGCAAGATCACACTCTGATGGGGCAGAAAGACAAAAAAAAGTCCTGAGCTAAAACTTGGAGGTGGGCTGAATCTACGTAGATTCAGACAACAGGGGGAGAGAGAGGGGGGCAGTATCACACGCTATCGCACATCTCAGTGCAACTGGAGTACCTAAACAACAGCTTATCTGATCCATGGGTTCAATTACTTGTTATTGACATTTTTATTGCAATCAGAAAGCGGAGAGGGATGAAGCTCCACTGATCAGTCATCATGCGTTCAAGTACTTTTGTAGGCTTAAAAGTTAAAATATATAAACATCCAAAGTGAATCTTGTCCACAAAACTGCCACCAGATACTACAATCAATAAACATGCCAATATTTTGAGATGAAATATTTTGAGTCTCTGTTCTACATTTAACAGACATAAAAATCAATCAACACCTTTCGCTAATTTTAGTCAACATTAAAATTAAGAGACAGTGGTTTTTCTTACCTGACAAAGCAGAGTACCCAGCACACACGCCATCAACATCCGCGCTGCCATCCTCCAGAACCTGCACTCAGAAACTCAGTGTTAACAGACCTCTGATGACTAAGAGATCTGAGGTTCCTCCACTAAGAACTGGGCTCCTGAGAGGCGCCACTGGGCCAAACTCTGCAACCCTGAAACCTGTCCCCCTCTTTCCTTCACGCTCTCTCTCTCCTCTGATAGCCTTAACTCTCACAGTCTCTCTCTCTCTCTCTCTCTTTCTGTTTCTCCCTCTCTCCCTCTCCCAGAGTCTGTCTCTCACAGCTCCTCCCTGTCCATAGCTGGGGTATGTCTCACAGTCGTGGGGTAGGGGTTAGAATTTCAGCAGCGGCCCTCCCATGTACCCCAGCACATGTGCTGTCACTCACAAGTCCGATGAGAGAGAGAGAGAGAAAGAGAGAGAGAGAGAGAGATGAATAGAGAAGTGGGGCAGCTGCTGGTGGTGTAGACAGAAACACTGTCTTCACCAGTAAGTAAGTGAACTTTATTCATCTGGCTTTTTTCAAAACAATAATGCCTTACAGAAAGAGACAAAACAAGGGAAGACAAAAAAAGAGAGAAACCGAAGGCAATATCTGAAACAATCTAGGAAATGTGAAACTATTTTCCAGCAAAATGCCGCTGAAATGTGAAAAAGTGTATTTAAAAGTACCTTTTACAAATGTGTCTTCTCCAAGGCTCTGATGGAAGTGATTCCAAATTCAAGGAGCTATGACCGCACTGCACCGACACAAGGTGCAGTCACCTTCACCAAAATCAGCTCATGAAGTCATATGATTTTGTGGCAATAAAACTATCAGTCCTATCACAATACAATTCAGCAGCTGAATCTTATATGTGGCTCCTGTCTCTACCAACACAGAGCTATTTTCCACCTTGCTAATATACCAAAAGACATAATCACTCTACCAGCTACAACAGCCATATAACACCAGTAGGAATCTGAAGTCCTCGTATCGGGGTTTGTTGGTTGTCCCTCGCTTCAGACTCAAGACAAAAGGAGACTGTGCTTTTGAGGTTGTTGCTCCTAAACTTTAGAACTCTCTCCCATTGGACTTAACATCTGTGGACACTGTGGACGCCTTTAAAAAGCAGTTCAAGACCCATTTGTCTAGATTTGCTTTTGTTTAATTTTGTTTTGTTCCTTGTGTTTTTAGTTGGATGTCTGCATATAATGTCTGTTGCTGATGTGTTTTTATTATGAATTGTGATGTCTGCTCTTGAAAGGTGCTATATAAATAAACCTATTATAATAACTTTCAAATTTATCTGTTCAATGTAAAGCTTCAGCTCGTAGCCAGTTAGCTTAGCTTAGCATAAAGACTGGAAACAGGAGGAAACAGCTTGGCTCTTGTCCAATAGTCATGAAATCAGCCTACCAGCACCTCTTAAGTTCACTAATTAACTTATTTCTTGGCCAGTCTTTAAACTAAGCTAAACTAAGCTAAGATAAGCTAATCTAAGCTAACCAGCTGGGTGAGTATCAATCTTCTCATCTATCTCTCTTGCAAGAAAAAAGAAACATGTTTCTCAAAATGTCAAACTATTCCTTTAAATTGCTTTCTGGACCAATTGACATTTCGGAAGCACACATTCATTTTCCATCAGCCTATAGTAATAACTTATAAAATGATGGGTTATTTTCAGTTTTTAGTTAAAACAGTATCACGTTACTTTAAACTTGCCTACTTGGAGAATATGCTAACTAGCTGCTACAGTAGTGTGTTAGAAACCATATAAACTGCTTATATACTGCTTATAAAGGCTAAATAGGGAAGGTTAAAGTAAAGTTACACAGGTTACACAGTTTACACAGGCCCCACCTGATAGCATCACACACTCTTCTCTTTAAAATCAAAAATAGTTAATAACTGTCTTTCTTCTTGAATCCTCTTCTGCTTGTCTGAATCAACCTTCATGTCATGAGGTCACATACGTAACCTCCCTGTCCAGTGCGATTCCTGTTGTGCCTTCGCACATGCAGAACATTCAGCCCGAACCCTTTGATCTCCTGCTATTTTGAATACTCTGTCAAAGCATATGATGAAGATCTATGGTGCTCTATGGGTTATGTCAAAAAGAGATTGCCATGTCTGTCATGCACAGAATTTGCTGAGATGCTGCCATGACTGATGAAGTGTTTTAGGGCAGCCACCTCTGCTGCGACACCTTAGAGGGCAAAAACAGAGTGAAGATGCTGTTTTGTTGTTTACGTGTTTTCAAGGGAGACAGGAAAGATGTGTTTGGCATTAAGGGACGGTTAGAGGGGGAGAGTATGGAGTCCAGATCTCCTCAATGCTACTTTCAACACCCTCTCAGCAAGTCAGCTCACAGGTCAGAGGTTGATACGGATCTTTAGAAAGTAAACAACTTCGGACCACAGTGGCTTCCCTTTCCCCCCACAGAGACACACGTTTACTTGCAGAACAGACATCTATTCATGTTGAAAATCCAACTACATTAAAGTACCACAGACATAAACAAGGAATCAAGCACACAATTGAAGCTCTATGAATTATGAATCCGCAGTTACACAGGAAATAGAGATAATGTCGATACTACAGTACAGAAACTCTCACGTTAGAAAGCAGAACGGTGAAATAATTGAGTGTGTTGGCAGGCTGACTGTGCGTGCAGAGTGGGTGTCTGCATGTGTTCGTGTGTGTGTGAGAGAGACAGTTCTGGTATAAAGGGGTGATTTTACAGCACCTGTCTCTGTCATGTCAGGCAGAGGCAGTTGGCAGGAGCCGTCCTGATGTTTCAAACCCCCCCCCCCCAACACCCGGCTCTAACAACAGGCTCTCATACCACAGTGCATGCAGACGTTTCATGTGGTGCTGGAGGTGTATAGCTTGCCCATCAGGTAGTCTAGATCAATGTTTTGTGTAAAAGGGGTTAGTGTGTGTGTGTTTCTGTTGACCTGTCAAATCTCAAGAGCAGTTGTTTTTTTGAACAGGACCAAGTCTTGACTACAAGACTTGATGCTTGAAAGTTTGAAAGTTGAACCAATTACTGAAACCCTACCCAAAACTATTTCTACAGATTCAGAGACAGCGCTCTGCTGCCCACTTTAGGCAGTGATAACAGCCCACATCAACTCAGAAAGACTGGCTGTAGCTTGCAACTTTTGCTAAATTACACAGCAAAATGTACCCTATTTAAAACAATTGCTTTATCACTGAATGAATTTTATAATATTTCCCTTTACACCTTTCTTTTGCATTTTGGAGGGTCCTCTTATTATTTAAACCTGCAAATGGATTTTTGGCCTTTTAAGGGCAGCAGAACAAACCGTATTATCACCTCATAAATTGACATGGGTAACATGTTGTCAAGCAGTTGCCTATTTACACATCCAGCGCATTGCAAAATTGCACTTATTTAACTCCATTTATTTGGAGTTGTGTTTCTAGCTGCCTAACGAATAATCCAATATTTACTCTCCTTTTAGCAGAGAGACGAGAGCAGTGAGAGTGAACCAAAACAGTAAAGGTGCAGGACGTAACATTAAAACTATGAGCTAAAAGAGGTTAAAGGCTCTGTAGACCTGAGAGGAGCTGCAGACTTGAATGATAACACTCTCAGGGTTTGTCATACGAGCAATCCCTTTCACATTAAATATAATCTGATCCATTATTAATACAAAGATATTTATTACTGCAGCTTTAAGAACACTTTTGTTTTCTTTAGGAACCTCATCTCAATGACTGTATTTGTATATTTGTATCCCTTGCTGATCTATAGGGAAGATTGTAAAAAAACACTTCTCGTATAAACATTTTAAATAACTTTGACTTGGATACTTCATAGCAAAAAAACAAAAATGAGGATTTACCTTATTATAAATTAAGCTAGTAATGATTTTATCTGTCAGTTAACAGTTCAAAGGAATTGCAGCTAGCCAGCGTAGAGACTAAAGACTTTGAGGATGACGTGAAAAGGGAGAATTTTTGCACTGCACTATAACTTATACCAATTTTGAATCACTGAAGACCCAATCAGTAATCAGACCCAGCAGAACACGGTGAAATGAGATCATGAGTCTCAAAAGCGTGTTCGAGCAGGGTCCCACTGAGGTGATAATAGCAAAGAGGACTTGTGGTGCTCTTGAAGCCTTAGTCAGCTCACTACACAATATTCTTCTGAACACACAGGTGGCTTGGAGCCCCACTGATCAGGAAATAAGGAACCAAAACTGCTAGCTGTCTGGCTCACCAGGCAGACAGTAACACTATTAATGATGAATATTGGAAGGAGGCAGAGGAAGCCTCTTGGTTTTCACTATCACCAACGGCAGTGACAGATACGGGGTGAAGTTGATGATTTTTGCGCTATTTTCCATCTAAATGTCATATGCTCATCAATAAACACTTTAATCATCGTAAGGAATAATATGATGCAACCGAAGAGGAAAAATGCTTTTTTTTTTTTTTTTTTTACATTTTTCATTAACTACACTCAATGTGGAAAATGTAACTGAACTGTTTTGCTTTGTCTCCTTTAACAGACAAATCATCTGTTTTAGGACTGATCACACTTTCACAATTCACAGGATGAAATTTGGTCCATATCTTCAGTCATCTTCAGCTAATAAGTCATTTATCCGGTGGATCCTTTTTTTCAAAGGTCCTTTTTTCATTAACTCTGTGGCTGCTTCAGCTCATGTCTCTTGATCTCTGTCCAGGAATAAGCAAACTAACACCACTATATCTTTGCTTTGATAATTCATTAGGTTAGATTTGTTAGGCTAGTCTTCTTTATGTTCAATAAATACATAAATGGGAAAACCCCTTCCTCGAGTCAGATGATGCGACTTGACCTATTCCTTTCTTTACAGGGTTAGGGTTATTATAAGGGTTATTTTTGCCTGCTTGCCTCTTTAACAGGAAGTCAATTCTTAGACCAACAAAGTATTACAGGCTCTATAACAAGCAACTAATTGGGCCAAAGCTTGAAGTGCGTTGCAAAGCACTAATATGATTTCTGCATACTACAGAATAATGTAGAAATTATCCTCTGTTATACTGCCATCAATGGGAGTTACTGATGTGATGTTAAAACATTTGCCAAAGCTGCAGTTTTGCAAAAAGTTTGTTTAAAAAAAATCACTTTTCAACAAATATAAAACATAAAATGCTAGAAAATGTTATAATAGGCCTGTGCCTTATCACATTATGTCATTCTTCACTCAAATTAGATCACTTACAGTACATTAAATGCTGAATTGCTGTTTCCGAGGCACAAAAACAAACTCAAATGTTAAGCAGTTCATGTTTGTGAGAGACTAAAATGGGACATTTTTATCTGTGCAGTCAGAATCTGTCTCTCTCTGCTTTGTTTTTTTCCCCTAGCAAACCACCTTAAGATTGTATTGTGACTCATCAGAAACAAAGCAATTGATTTAATCATGTAATGTCTTGTTTTTGTTTTGATGGCACTATGTTCCATTTTTTGTTCCATTTTTATAAGAAATGTTGTGATTTTGTGCTCCTGCAGAGGGCAGTGTTAGACCATCTTAGCATAAAGCTCTAAAGGCGAGGAGAGGAAATACTGTAGGAAACTTGTGAGATTTGAGGGTTTGTCTAAGAAGAGATCCTGGTGAAGAAAAGAACAAATGACCCTGGGGGTGTAGGGGAAAAATACTAAGCAGGCAGACAGCAGACATAGACTCACAATGCAAAAGTCAGACAGTAAAGTGCAGGATGATAATAAAAATAACAGAATACCAAAGACACAATTGAAATGGAAATGCAGCAACTCGCTCCACCTCCACAACATTGAACAAATACTATATTGTACAAATATAATATGTATGCATTAAAGTCAGCTTGTCGCCTTGTTTCCCATAATGTCTGTCTTTAAAGCAGATATGTTTTTGCTTTTGCTTTGTTTCGCGTTCTTGCTTTAATCCTATGAAATCTGCAATTTCTTTGTTTGTCAGTGCAGACAGACAACAGTGACTCAAAAGCCTCCAACAGCACAATGTAACATTTCCGTAGGCAACGGCGGAGGGGTGAGTGTGTGAGAATGGGAGGTGGTTGGGTTGCTGCGGCTCAGCCTTCGCCCCAGTCAGCCTCCACCAGGGTGGGTTGCCAATTAGAGCCAACACATATGACACACTTGACTCCCCCGCTTGAACCATGGCTGGAGATAATAGGCCTCTTCCTGCAGCTCAATCGATGACATACTGTCCCAGGGTGGATGTCTGCCTCAGTACACACACACACACACACACACATACACATACACACACAAACACACGCAACATACATGCACACACTCTTTCTTTCTTTCTCTACCGCTTATCTGTCAGAGAGTAAAATGTCAGATTTCTGTTTCTTGCGCACAAATATACAAGCAGCACACACACACACTCACACAAATGGCTTTCTGCTCTCTTTCTTTATCCCTATTTTTCAAACAATACACAACTTCCAACTAGAAAATACACCCTATTATCCATGGTGAGATACAAAACTATTGCAAAAAACCTTGATGCACAGTGAAATTATGTGTATATGTGTATATCTATCAGCTGAGTGGGTTCATATATCTGGCTAACCCCACAGGAGGCGTCTGGGTTGTGTGAGGGCACCTAAGTCATGGGGATTACAGACATTACGGTAATGGATATCTGCTGTGTACAGTAATAGGCAGATGGCTTGCATGAACTTGCTCTCAGTAGTCAGGTCTCGACATTGTTGTTCCTGACTTGCATCTTGATACAGTTGTTAGACCTCAGCTATCAATACAGCTGGGTCATAGCTGGTTAAGCAAAAGCATAAACATTGCATCAACGCAAATTTGCAAAGCTCTGTGTGATGCAAACCCACCCGTGTAATATCATACCCTTCAGCTCTGAGCTTCAGTTTCTCTAGAAAAATGTTTCTGTTTGTCTGTGCGGTTTTGTGTGTGTGTGTGTGTGTGTGTGGGTGTGTGTGTGTGTGTGTGTGTGTGTGTGTGTGTGCGTGCAGGGAAGAGAGTTTGGGAGTCAGTGCTGCTCTTTGCATGGCTGTGGGAGGAGGGAGAAGAGGAGGGGGTGGAGGAGGGATGGAGAGAGGAGGAGCAGTTGAGGGATGGGAAGAGCAGAGGAAGGCCTCTGCATGGCTTTTTGGATGGAGGGGTTTAGAATTGCAGAGAGGGGTGGGTTTGGGGGTTGGATTGGGGGTGGGGGGGTGGGGGGGGGTAGTTGACAGTTGTGTGCGTGCGTGAGCTTAATCTGCCTCCATCAGCTGTCAGAGTCGGGGATGTCAGGGCTATAGGCTCCTGGTCCTCTCTTCTTCTCTTTCTCTCTCTTCGCTGGCAATGTCATGTTGTCAGCCCACATATGCTCGTCTGCAGTGGAGGGGGGTAGGGGATGGGGGAGGGGGAGGGGAAGGGGTTGGACGGGTGGAGGAGACATAGGCACACGGGCAGCCTCCGTCTTTTTCCTGTCGCTGTCGACACTTGTCTTCTTGCCTGTGTGATGCTGACGTTGTTCCCCTTTAACCCCTTCAGCTCCCTCTGTCCTCTCTCCACGCTGCTTTTCTCTCTCTCTCTCTCCCTGCATAGATAACATTTGACTGAATCGAGAATGACGCTCACAGGGCTTTTACTTATAGCATGAGTTCGCCTCCCTGCTCCTCTCTGCTCACTTATCACAAATGATTTAATTTGGGCAGCAGGGTGATGTATGGAATAAGTAAACTGTCCTTCAGAGGGTCTGTTCTTCAGCTGACCCTGAGCCCTGACCTCCCTGTGCTGAAAGGTGAGCATTTCATTTTTCAGCACTGGTTTAGCAATGGTTTGTGGTAGGCCATGGTGCTCACAGGAAAAACAGAACAAAACAAACAACAAAAAAAACATTAAAAAAAATCTCACATAGCCCGAGTTTGTGTTACCGTTTGAGTCACAGAGCTAAGCATCGTATTTTCTGAAAAGTAAATACTAGAAAGTCACTTTTCACTGTCCCGAAGGTTTTTCCAGAATCCTTTAAAGCCTCCTCTAACCATCTGGATAAAAGATATCCAGTATACTCCATCATAGAAAAGATTTCTAACCCGTTTGCACTTCGAAAACACATCTTTTTTTTCCAAATCCAAACAAAGATGGTAGCCAGAAATCACATATCTCTTCTCAGTTTGTACACCATGAACCAAAGTTTTCTTTTTATTTTACTACCAGTTATATTAGTAAATATAATCCTTTTTCCCCAATATTTTACAATTTCATTCATTCATAAAAAAGACTAGAACATACTGTACATGTATATAATTTTTAGCTACCTGATATAAATACAGCTGTCCTCACATCATGAAAAAGGTGCTACTGTTGAATATTTATATAACATTTTCAGTGTTTTGAACATCACAAACAAAATTCTGGTATCTGCTTTGCTAGATACCACTCAGGGGATTTGAGATGTTTTTTATGATTTTGTTGAACCAACCCTTTGAGAACCTTAGTCTGATGTGGTTATGTGGTATAATCAAGTCTGCATTGTCTTCTATGAATTGTTAATTTTTCTGCCTTTTTGTGCCATTTTATTTTTTTTAATGTAACTGTGTTACTGTAGCTTTGCATAATAGATTTTATTTCTATGGAGCCTTTTAAAATCTGAACACTGACTGCAGATGAAAAGATAAAATTTGCACTGTCTCTGACAAAAAAGGAGAATAAACTAATAAAACAGCTCCACTTCACCTTTCTTCTCTGTGAAAGTCTCTCATCTTTCTTCTTCTCCAAATGAAAAACCAGTGGGCTCATGTGTCCTGAGCAATGAGAGGTCCATACGCCAAAGACAGCAGTCAAGCGTTTATATCTATATGGGTAACAGCGCTCTCGCCCCAGTGACCTGCCCCTGGCACCTGCCACAGGGGGCTTTGAGTCTACCTGTCAATCAAACTGAGATGACCCCCTCCCCACCACCACCACCACCACAACTCCCGTCTTAGGACTCCCAATGCAAGTCTTGGGTAACTCATTACATCCCATCCCCCTATCTCCAACTCCCTTTCCACACAAAGATGATATCTCTATACGTGCTCAACAGAGCGGACCGGCTCCCTGTCTCAGCATGCATGTTGCATGTTAACCATGAATCCCATGCACTGTACCATATGTCTGCATGAATGCATGACTGTTCTGTAGCTCATTCAGCTACAGGCTGCAGTTGTGGTTCATTATTTCTAGTCTGTAGTGTATTAATACAGGGTGGCTTTAACCAGGAACAGGTCAAATCTCACATTAAAGCCTCAGCAGGCTGCTTGTGAAAAGAACAATTTGTGTTATAGAGTTAAATGATTTGTGCAATTTTCAGTGCTGTGTTCAGAAACTAGGAAAATGCCAGGATCAGGACTTGGAGGTATTTTTAATTAATGATAATATTCAGCCCTGGCAATAATATGTATGATTCATAAAATGTGATCAATGACATGAAGCTTTTATGAGCATCTTCTGTGCACTTACATTAAATTTTCACACCCACACCTGCACACACGCACAGAAAACATAAACGCGCTCAATAAAAACTCCCTCTCTGTCACACACGACACAAACGCACACACACACTCACACACACTCACACACACGCCTCCTGGCTATGAGTACCCTTGCCCCGAGTGCTCCCTTGCTGCAGTCTCCATAGCAGGCAGGGAGACTGTCTGAGTGTTTTATGTTTGCTGTAACACAGAGCCATCACTGTCAGAGCCATTGATTTGTCAACAACATAGTGATACACTGTAGATGGATAATGGCCCATCTTGTGCACAGTTGCTGCATTTTTCTGGACAGCGAAGGAGCATCTGTTATTGCTGTTATTTTTTTTTCTCTCTTCCCTTCCTCCTCCTTCCTAAAACCTCCCTCTCTCCCCACCCACAAACACACATCCTTGCAGTTTGAAAACAATAAAAGAAAAGCAATGTGTCTTGTGCAGCTACTAAATAGCTGTCTGGTTTGTGTCTCCTGAGGTGGTTGCACATCAGTGGCTAGCCCATCTATCAGACCATTGCATGGCCCTCAAACCTCCAGGTATAAAGATGATAAATACCCCACCTCCTGAAAAGGGCAAGCAGAGAGATGGATGGATATGGAAAGAGAGAGACAGTTACAGATATTGAAATGGAGTGATTGAGGGAGAAAAAGCAAAACTGAAGG